>NC_056725.1:1620886861-1620911861 GCF_019279795.1 Protopterus annectens | reverse complement strand
ACTCTTTAATGCGTGTAAAATTAAAAGAAATGTTTCAAAAAAGAAAGAAAAGTGTGTGTGTGTGTGTGTGTGTGTGTGTGTGTGTGTGTGTGTCTGTGTTTGTGTGCATGTGTGTTTCTGTCTTCATGCTTTTGAGAGAGTAAGAATGATTGAACAGTGGCAGCAACAGTTAAGGGGTATATATATATATATATATATATATATATATATATATATATATATATATATATATATATCAACCTCTTAGCTCAACAAATCTAGATAAAACCTAAAATAAAGGGGGGGGGGGCAATACACCAGTGGCAGCAGCAGTTAAGAGGTATATATACCTCTCAACCTCTTAGCTCAAGAAATCTGAATAAAGCCTCAAATAAAGGGGGGCATACCTCTCAACTGTCCTGATTTTTGTCTATTGTTTATTGGATTGTTCCTCATAAAATTTGTTGCTTTCTGACAAATTGTATGGCATTGAAGTCACTAAATAGTGACATAGTTTTGAGTTTAGACTTCTTATCCTTTAGAAAATGCATGCCAACAGAAAACCTGTTATTCTAGCAACTTTCTAAATTTATAAGAGCAACACTTATAATCTGTACCTAATTTTAGACTTTTGTCACCCCATTATTTTGTATAGATTTCTTGAGTTTAGATGTTAAGAGGTATGGAGGAACAAAGAATAAAAAATAGGAACAGGTTTTAAACATTGCTGATATAAAATTAGAAAGTTGCAAGAGTAAAAGGATTTGTTTTAGCATGCATTTTCTGAAGGAAATATCACCTGAAACTCAAATGTATGTCATTATTTATTGATTCCAATCCCCAGTGATTGCCAATGAACCACAAATTTGATGAGTAAGGGACTAAAAAATGAGGTATCTGGATGAAAATCTTATATTTTGAATGTAAAATACTCCCTCCAACATCATTTACATATTCTACCAAAGTTTGAAATGTTAGGTGGAGGAACTGTTTTACATCAAAAAATATAAAAAAAAATAATAATAGTGGTGGTGCTGCGGTAGCATTGTTGCCTTACAGTAAGATGCTGTCTGGTTCTATTCTCAGCAAGAGCATCTTCTGCGTGGAGACATGCATGAATGGGCCTACCTTCGTTGAAGGTTGTGCATCAGGGCTGGTAACTCGGCATGTAAAAATCAGCTACCAATCATTAGCGGACTGGAGTTCTGCTGTGGGGACCCCTAACTGGGAAAAGCCGAAAGACACAAACAAATAGTAATAATAAATAAGTAAAACAAAACAATTTTACAGACTGCCTCTTCTTTAAGTGTAATAATGCCATCCAGTGTTCCTTCCAGGGGTATAGAGGCCCTCTGTTTGTGGCGTTGGGCATCCAAAGACCCATGGGCTAGCAATATTTACACAGTAACACACACTCTATTGGGTATTATTGATTGCATAGGATACTCATCAAACAAATATATGTAAACTCTACAGACAGAAATAGTTCTAGAGCATGATACAAATGCAGATAGTGACCTTGCATGAGGGCATGGTACATTTGATTAAATTTACTGGTCATCAAAGAAGTTTCTGGTGTCCGAACTGATGAAATGAAAGTTTGGTTGAGTTATGAAATAATCAAAGTGTGTAACATTAAATCTAAGGTATATGTGATTAGATAGTTATCATGAAACTGCAGCCTATAATAAAGGTTTCTCTGATTGGGTGGAGTGTGTGTGGCCACAACAGTTTGCTGGACAGGGTTAGAGTAAGGGATATGGAAGCAGATAAATATGTTGGTATGCTTGGTACTGTTATGTTTGAAGTCTCTATCTGTCTTGCTATGTTATGCAGTTAGAGAAAGGGTGTTTAGTTCTCTGATGTGTAGAGCTGAGGTTAGAGGTTGGGGAAGGGTCAGAGGTGGCACACATGAGTAAGGTGGTGCAGGGGGCTAAGAGAAAGTTAATATAAAAAGATCACATTTTGCTAAGATGCTCACATGTAAGTCATTACCATTACTTATACTCAATACATTTTCTGTCATTTCTCGATTAAAACATAAGGTCGTGTTTTCACCAGTTCTTACACTAAGTTCACATTCTTTTCTCATTCTTCTTCATTTTGGCAAATTATTTGGCATGCTTTTCCATGTCATTGTATGGGGTCTTTTACTTTTCATTAAATTAATTTTATTAATTAAGGTTACAAATACAATGAGTACAAACGAATAAAATAAATTTTCGCAAGGACGGTTACAATAATTGTTAAAACAGAAAGCAGTGCAATCGCCTCTATTAATTATGTGTATAGCAATAATGATAAGCATACATAGGCATATTCAGTATTTTTTCTGCTCCTATGTAAAACTAGTAATAAATGTGACTATAATACAGAGTTAATAGGTGACACAGTGGTACAACAGGTAGCTTGCTACCTCACAGAACTTAATTCCAGTTAATTTCTCAGCTGGGGGACATCTGTGTGGAATTTGCACATCATTCCTGAGTCTGGATGGGTTTTGTTAACTTCTCTGGTTTCTTCTCATATCCTAAATGTTAGCTGTGAGATCTTACAAACTGAATGTAAGTGTGCATACTGTGTGTGTGTGTGTGTGTGTGTGTGTGTGTGTGTGTGTGTGTGTGTGTGTGTGTGTATGTGTGCATGTGTGTGTGTGTGTGTGTGTGTGTGTGTGTGTGTGTGTGTGTGTGTGTGTGTGTGTGTGTGTGTGCGTTTGTTGTTTTAAATGTTAGAATTTAGCTGCCTTCTAGAGAGTCGGCCAACAAGCTTTCCACAAAGGATATGTGTGTAACCAGTGTCATGGCAGACAACTCACAAGATTCACTATTGGTTGATATGTCTAATTCCCTAGCTGCACTACTAACTAAATTTCATAAACTGATAACAAGCAGAAATTAAAAGAGGAATATCCTTTGTTTATTCATTTGCCACAGTACAAGCATCCCATAGGTTCATAGGTAAGTATCCAATTTCCCTTTTGATGCTTGAATTAACCTATGGTTCTAGACTGGCCTTGCCCATCTCATGGTTGATAATTATATATTACCCCTTGTGACAATAACTAGGATAATACCATAGCTGTTTTAAGGGGGATCAATGCATGAGGTAAAGCATTTATCTGCAAGTAGTTGTTGCCCGATGACACCAGCAGCTAATGAACACTATCACATTAAAACTGGAGGGCTTGGATAAGCATCATTGCAGGAATAACCTTCATTAAGTTAGCTTTAAGGAAGGTATAGGGGCAGCACATAGTAAACTTCTTAGAAAAGCTCTTGACAGAGGCCATATATGTCTTGCTATTTCTCCAATCGATTACTGAAAAAGTCCACAGATCCTTAAAGATGATGTCAACCACACCAGACTTTCACTGGCACAAAATCTTCAAACTGCCTTAATTATCTTAAAATGAATGGTGAATGTTTCAGCAATTAAGAGAAGGGAAATACTTTTCATTAAACTGATATCAAATTTTTATCTACTTTGCCTTCACTTCTGACCCCATGCAAAAATAAAAAAAAATGTTTTGCTAAAATAGGAAGGGTTTGTTGCAGAAATAACATCCATCTGTCTTGAAATGCTCACTAAAGGCTCAAAATAAGCAGATGCCATCTTAAACACCTTAAGTGGCAACAACATTTATCCAGTTCTATTTGCTGAAAGAACACTCAGCATTTCAAGGGATTTTAACTACTTTTAGTCTCACCATGCCATGTGCCTCTTTCTATGGAGCAGTCTAACAACAGAATGAGTTCTTGCAAACTTGCTGGTATCTCTATTTATATAGGATTGTTTTATGTATCTAGCCCTAATAGTGAGGCACATTTAGTGTAGAAACCAGCAACCCCACCAAGCTGCCTTGTAAATCAACTGCATGGCACATTTTTCAAGTAGTTCCCACTAGCAACTCTTTCAGAGTCCTTAAATGGACTACAGGAGAAGCCAGATGAGAATGTAACTAAGGTAACAGGGAAGACAATTTTTGCAGCAGATATTTTGCAATATTTGACAAACACTAGGCAGGATTTTTACCAGGTCAAAAAATTAACGGTTCACAGATAGCAACATTTGATCCACGTTTGGTGGTTGTTAATTTTAGCGGCAGTAATAGTAAAGTTTTTTATTGGAAAATTTACTATGTTTCCACAAGATTGTTGTTATTGTTTGTGAAACATGGTTAAAGAACAATGACTGGAAACCATTTTTGTCAAGGTATAAAAGTTTTTACTATCACAGACATTCTAACAACAAAATCAGGTGGAGGTGTTATGATAGGGATTAAAGGTAATTATGAGACCTGTGAATATTGTGTGTTCAGTGATAACACCAATACTAAAGATTGTGTAACTGTGACAATAAAGACAACCCTGGAACAAATAACAATTGTTGGAGTGTATAGACCACCAAAGTCAAGTGATGACATTTCTTCCATGAAACACAGGGAGGAAGTGTAGTATTAGCTGGGGACTTCAATTTACCAAAAACAGATTGGAATAATATTGATTCAACAACATTAGTAAGGAAATTATTCACAATGTATGTTCAGGAACAACAATTGCTTCTGACTGAAAAAACTACCAGGGACAGAACATACTAGACATTGTTTGTGTTCCTAAAGAAATTACTGTTACATCAAGTCAATTTTGCCACTGTTGATGTGCAGTGATCATGGGGTTTTAAAGGTTAATTTGCTGCTATATAATTCTGACAAACTGAAATGTAAACCAATGCACAGAAGGTTAATTACAGATTATATGGAAGCAAAGCAGTCACTATGTAAAACTAACTGGAGTGAGATGTTCAGTGGAAAAACTGCAGATGGAATGTGGAAAGTTTTCAAAGAGAAATTGTCTGAGTGCAAAAAAATAAAAAAAAATGTTTAACATCAGGATCTAGGCATACAAAGTCAGGGGATATATTTCCATAAGAACAAGATACTCGATTAAGGTGAGAGACAAAAAATTTAAGAAATGGAAGACAGGTCCAACTTCAACTTTGAAAACTGAAATAAATAAGCTGGACAAACAAATTAAGCATAGTATGAATCAAGATCAAGAAAATTTTGAAGAAAATTTATAAAAAGATATTGAACGTAATAGGAAACCTTTTTATAGATACATAAAATATGGAATGAGTAAAGACATACACATTGATAAACTGTGTACATTCTAAAATTTATTCTCAGACACAACAGATTATAAATATATTTACAACATCTTATGCAAAACAGTTTGACTTCACAAAGGGGGTGATAAGCTGTCCTAGTGACATCCAAGTAACCTCAGATACTGAAATCAAATTACATTATATTGAAAAAGAACTGCACAAACTGGATCCAAAGAAAGTACAGGGAGGAGATGAAATTAATAACATTGACCTAAGAACACTTCAGCAAGAACTTGCAATACCATTATATCTATTATTTACTAGGTCATATAAATATGGGGAGATTCCTCAAGATTGGAGGCATGTTATTAAACCTGCCTTTAAGGAAAAGGAGAGTAGGATAAACCCAGAGTCTTCAGTCTACTTTCATGTTGTGGAAACATAATGGAGAAGGTAATACTGGATAGGTTATTGCCAGAACTGGATAGGTTAGAGCTTGAAACCATATATCAGCATGCGTATGTTGAAAATAGATCTATTACCACCTGTAATATGATGTTCTATGACAATATTAACAACTATGAATGAAAAATTCTGCTCTGATGTAATTTATATAGATTTAACTTCAGCATTTGTCAGGGTCATACACAAAACACTGATCAATAAGTTAGAACAACTAGGTATCAATGTACTCTTGATAAGATGGATAGCTGAATGGCATACAAATAGGACATGGCAGCATACCTCTCAACTGTAGAGATTTTCACAGAATGTCTAGATTTTTGCCTCATATTTTTGGTCTGTTTCTCATAAAATTATGGGTTTTTAGCAAATCACTGGTAAATCATTTAGGGTTGGAGTCATAAAATAATGACAGACATTTGAGTTTCAAACTTCATGCCCTTCAGAAAATGTATGTTAATGCAAAACTTGTTATTCTATCAACTTTCTAAGTTTGTAAGAGCAATATTTAAAAAGAGTCCCTATTTTTGGTTCTTCCCCCCCCCCCCCCCACACACACACACAAACTATTTATGCCTTTGTCCAAATTTCTTGCTCTGAGAGTTTGAGAGGTATGCATGGCAGGTATCATACAGCAATTGGATAGGTGAAATTCTTGATTACAGTCAGGCTGTCCAACAGGACTCTCTGTCCTAGGCCCTTACTTATTTAGATTGTATGTTTCACATCTAACTTTTTCTTATGAGGTGTTCTACAGTTCATTTGCAGATGACCTGAGATTGTGTAAACTGATTACATGTGTTACAGATAAGGCATGTCTGTAAAAGAACTTGACTAAATTGGGCACAGGAGAATAATATGCTGATAAATGCATCAAGAACTAAGCATTTAGGAGACATAAATTGAAAGGTGAGTATTTAATACAGCACACTGTAATTGAAACTGTAGGTTTATTTAAGGATCTCAATATATGGGTAGATCCAGCTTTGAGCTGTTCTAATCATATGAACCAATTGGTTAATGATAGTTATAAAATGATAGGTTGAACAAAAAGATTTATAAAGTCTAGGAAATCAGAAATGATGAAGTCATAGTTAGTTGCACTAGACACAAACTTGAGCATGGAATAACAATATGGAAACCTATAAGAAAACAAACATGAGTAAACTGGAAAGAGTACAGCGGAAATATAATACTATGGGTTGGCAGGCTGGCATAATGGTTAATGTCTTTTACCTTACAGACACAAGGTACAGGGTTTGATTCTCACATGGGATAATTGACTAGGCTTAAAATGGTCCACAAGGGCAGTTAGCCTACTACTAATCTATGAACCTATGAACCTATGAAACAATGGCATTCTTGGATGTGAAAATTTAAGTTATTATGAAAGACTAAACTATCTGAACTTGTACAGTGTCTGTTATAGATATCTAAGAGATTTTATTCAGGTATATAGAGCATTTAGAGGCAACTACCTCTGGGAATGTTTGGGGTTATCCAAAAGTAGTAGAGAATCATTAGACAACCTATGTAGAATATTCTATATGAATGAGAAGTGTACTAATTGGTTCTCTCGGAGAACAACTGATGCATGGAACAGATTACCAAATTACATTAAAGCAAGTACTACTTTAGATATTTTTAAGAACACCCTAGACACTTATGATGAGAACAAGTGTTTTGGTATGTTGGCAGGCTAGAAGGGCATTAATGCCTGTGCTTGAAATATCTGTATGTATGCATGTATGTAAAGAGATTCAGGTAACAGCAATGATTGCCTTAAGTCTACACTTCCAAAGCTAAACTTTCCCTACGAGCTGTATGTTATAAAAAGACTGGCAGGGAAAGCAGCATCCCAAGAAACAACCTTCCTGATGTTCTTAGCCACAAGTTGTCTTTAGGTGCCTAATTTTTTTCTTATTTGCAGCATGTCAATTCACATTGAGTGTTTTGGACTTGGGTCATGACTTACTCCTTCTTACTACTTATGTTAGTCTAGAAATAGGTTCATATCATTTGGCAATCCTCAGTTTCTTACTGGTCCCATTATTAGAAACCTTTTGACTTAAATGTGTCTGCTGTATCCCATCTACTAATGAAGACTTTAGACTTTTGTCACTGGTTGTATTTATTATAGTCTGAATTATAAGCCTTCCCAGTGTACATCTGTCTTCGTCTGTGTGTCATATCATTATTCTTCAGTATCATATGAGTTACAGTTATTGTAATATATTTGTTCTTTTGCCATGACTCTGTAGTATAGAGAGATAAATCCCCAACTATGTCCAAGGCCCAAAAGTTAATGGTCGTTTTTTGCTACATGCAGATTCGTGGGTCTTCTTCCATGTCACTCAAAACATCCATGATGAGAGTTATCCCAAATGTTGAATGGGACAAAACTATAATAACTGTCACCCCATTTCATGTATAAACACAGAATCCCAAATCGTTGTAAAAATCCTAATTTGCAAATTTCAACCACTTCTCCCTGAAATCATCAATCTCATTCAAGCTGGGTTTGTCAAAAGGCACTTCAGTGGGGACTGTCTTTGGACACCAAACACTTTGTCACATGCTGCACAGAATTCACTCAGTCTATTGACACTAGTGACTGCTGATTTTGAAAAACAAAGTTTAAATTCTCTTAAGCTGAACTTCTTATAGGATACTGTGCATGTTTATAACTCCTCATATGAGTCTTACACCTCATATCTGTATAATAATCTGACAGCTTCTGTATTTATGAATACTAAAGTCTCTTCCTCAGTTTCATGAAAATGTAGTCAATAGGCAGCTGCAGACATTTTAGATAGAGGGAGCACCTTTTAGAAAATACAAAAAGTAGTTAGTTTGTCCTTAAATTCTGCACTGTACATGCAAAACCAGGAATGCATTCTTAATCTGTTAGAAAAAAAGCCTGGGGAATTTCAGTTTAAGGATTATTAAAATTTAATGAATGCATTCTTTGGTGATGATCAGAAATGGATGCTTATACTGGATTGCTGATAAAATACTAGAGCTGCAGACCTAGAATGTAAAATGTGGATAATGACTGTAGGTAAGCAAATACTAAGAAAGATGTTGCTATATATTCTTCTGAGATGTAAGAAATAAACTTCTGATAGTGATTGATAGCAAAAACAAAAGGGAGTGGGGTGGGGCAAGACTTAAAAGGCTATTGCAAGGGGAAAGCTAAACATGATAAGTCTGCTACTTAAGGATCCAGCAAAAATGTACTTTAATGAAAATTCACAGAAACAGATGAGTAGTCCTGCTTAGCTGCTTGTTACCCACTTTGGGTAAGTGGCACAGGTGTTTAAGGACAGCTATGTGGGGAAAAAATGTAGTTAATAGATGACATGCTTTTCAGGTGGGGAAGTAAGGACTAGTCCAGCTTATCACTTTGCTACAGGCCAGTACTGCCAATAAGGGTAGTTGAGCCAGGCACAATGGAGGCACTTGTGTATCTGGCTATATGATGTGGAGGGGGAGACCTGATTGTGATTCAAACAGTGTGGATTTGAGAAGTAGGCTGAGTAATGGAGGAGTGGGCAGGGATGAACGTGAGACAGGGAATACTTCCTTACTCATTCAGAGGAGTATGTAGAGGTGAGTTGGTTTGTTCATGGCAGGAAATTGCTGTACAGAAGGCCAAACAAAGCACTTCATGTGCAAAAGGATTCATGAACAAGAGTCCAGCAAAGGAATGCTTCCACCCTAACAAGCATTGTGTCTGTGTGAATAGAAATGTACACCTGTACTGGAGTGCAGCATACTAGTGCTTCCTCGTAGTTGCCAGTCAACAGGTGTAGTGTTGTAGTAATGATCAAAAATACCCCTGCCCACTCCTGGAGTGGGAGTCAGGATCCATGACTTGTCATCTTCAAACCTCAAAAGGATGAAGGAAAGGAAAAATAAAACAAACTAACTGTAGGTTAGGGGCTTGATGACTATGGGGAAGTCAGGACCAAATAGTTAAATATAAACACTGGAGGCACATAAGAGGTTCAAGTGTGTGGATACACACCAGGAATGTATGGCAAGGTGAAAGGATGGGATATGATATAAGAGAAAAAAATCACTTCTCTTTCTCACAGGGGCCTCCCTTAAGGTTTCACCTTTAGAGGGAATTAATGGGCAGTAAAGGTAACTGTGTAATAGATTATGTGTTCAACAAGAATGTATTTATTTGCATTTGTTTAATAGGAAAGTCCAAGTGGGAAAAGCCCTTTTTCAGAGGAGGTCTATGGAGAAAAGCTCCAACAGACTTATTCAAAATTACAAGGTTCACAAAAGTGAAAAACAGAAAAAATATAGAATGTAACACATTTTTTAAAAAGGCATACATTTACAAGTCAAACAGCACATACTATAAAGTTACATTCTTAATTAGAATCAGCTATGAAATATACAGTCAAGGTAGATGAATAAAAACATCTTAGAAGTGAATGCAAGAGACAGAGTAAATCCAAGAAGCACATTTCCACTAGAGCAGTAGTTACATGTTTTATCAGGTAACAGTAGTATTGTTTTTTGGGGTAAGAGATTATATACATTTGCTCAAGACAAGTTATGAATGAATTACAGAGGGGCCCATGTGGCATGTATGTATTTATAAAGTTATAGTTTAGAGACAGAGTGGTGAGAGAAAGGCGGAATGGAAGTTTGAGTAAAAGAGAGAGAAGAGAAACAAATAAGAAAATGTCTGAACTCAGTAAGTAAGCTTAGAAGAGATAAGGAGTGGTTAGTGGAGGGGTAAAGGAATGAAATGAAAGATGTAAAAAAAGAAAATAAAATTTAGCCAACTTGTAACAGAGACTGGTGTAAAAGGAAAATCAAGCTGAAAAGGATGATTGCTCTAATGGAAATGAATGGTGACATATCCATTTTATGAGGATGTGCAGTTTTAGTTCGTAGGTTTATGGATAATTACTATGCTATGTGGCGTTCGGAAGACATGCGTGAATGGGCATGCCTTCATTGAAGGTTGGGCATCGGGCTGGCACCTTGGCACCATAAAAATCGACCGCCAATCATTAGCGGATCGAAGTTCCGCTGTGGCGACCCCTAACTGGGAAAAGCTGAAAGAAAAACAAAACTATGCTATCTGTCTGCAGACTATTACATGCCCAGCCAATAACCGGAGGTCAGAATCTGTGAGGTAAAGACCTTAAACATTATTTTAAACCATAGTTGGTATAATGATTAAGGTGTATACCTCACAAACACATGGTACAAGGGTTTGATCCTTACCTTTGAAAGGGAAATTGGCAAGGCTTAAAATGGTCCACAAGGGCAGCTAGCCTAGCACTTATCTATGCAATTACCAGGTCAAGTTAGTTAAGGAGGTGTTAGAGATTAGATGAACTAGTCAAGAAAACATCTGGATGTTATTCCTTTTGCGATAGCGCCCATGTCCCTTATGGACAGATGCAGTCTGTAAAAATAGTCAAAACCCTGCTTGCTGCCCTCATTTTCTTTCCTTTAAGGATAGAAAATTGGGTAAAATATGGATAAAACGGGTTAAGCTTATAAGGGCTCTTGAGCAGTTAGTCTACTAATCTCCTATGAACCCCACAAAATGCACCTCCCCAAATGCCTTAACACTTAGGCATTTTAAAGAGAAAGCAGAGGCCTTGATAAGATTTGAACTCACAATCCCTTGTTAACTAGATGGAGCAATAACCCCATGAGCTATGAGCTACAAGAGCATGGCTGGATTGTCAGTTGGTGTGGGTTTACATTTTTCCCAAATAAACAGTGCAAGGAAGTTCTATTGTTTATCTACAAATAAAGATTGGAGACGATCACTATGAGAATTATTGCATAAGACAGTGCATTATAAAAATTTGTCTGAAGATCTGAGAACACAGGGTGGAGAATAGCACAACCAGAGTGGTCCCAGTGAGAGATGTGTCAGGATTGTGTAAGATTTGGTGGGCTTGTTTCAATAGGTTGAGTGTAAGAAAGTTAGGGAATTCAAACCATTTAAGCTGTCTGATTAACTTACAGTGATTTGTCTGGGTGGGTGAGTTGCATGAACATGCAAAACAATTAAATAATGAAAACACAAATGGATGTGAGACGTGTGCATCCTGTACAGCATTACAGCAGGCTTTAATTCAGGCACAATTTGGTTACAATTTTAAACTTAAGCCCAGGTGTAGTCTTTCAGACATGGCAGCATTCATTTTAGTTGCTTTAACAATATTGTCCCAGAAGAGGTGGGAGAGTTTATTCTGGCTCTCATTTGAAATATGTGGAAATTGAAGTTTAGTGACTGATCAAGCCATAGACCTAGGTAGTTGAAGGTGGAGGTTGTTTCTGTGGAATGGCTGTTTAAGTCAAGGATAATTAAAGAGGCAGGTGCTTGGTGAATTTTCTGTGGAGTTCCAAAAAGCATTGTTTTGGACTTGATGGGGTTGAGAAGTAGTTTATGGTTTATGGTGCTCATGTAAATCAGACTGGAGCCAGCACTGAATGTTGGTGTGAGAGTGACCTGATCCGTAAATTAAACAAATCCAAACAATAGAAGGAAAGACCCACATTCCAGTGTCATGTCCCAACTAAGAGAAATCCAGATAAAGCACTAGCATTGTAGAGTATGAAAATCCAAAATATATTGCAGGTACACAAGCAAAAAAGAGAGAAGAGGGTGGTTTCAATGAGTTTAACCCAGCTTCTTTAGTTTATCAACACAACAGCCACCATGTTGACTAACCCTTAAATAATAGGCAAAGTCACATGACACATGTTCAGAATGCTTAGGGGTGCAAGGTGCTTAAAATACAATTATCATAGGTTCATAGGTTGGTGCTAGGCTATCTGCCCAAAGGCATATATTAGGCCAGCCACGTTGTGCGGCATTCACCGCCCCTTTAGTAGTTCCCTAGACCCTTGTACTAGCAGCTAGTACCGTTGGCCCCTATCTAGTAGTGCTGTTGGTGTGATCCCCGGTGTGAACTTTCTGTTACCTATCCACTCATCAATGTTCTTCTTGAAGAGTGATAGTGGGGGTTCTGTCTTATGTAGATCATGACCCTGTTCCATAGTAAGGGAAGTCTCTGCGAAGGGAATCTATCCCTCCAGCATGTTCTATTCATTGTTGTGTTGAGGTTTATATCCCTAGAGCGTGTAGCTCGAGTAGATTTGGTTTTGCTAAGGTGTAGCATGTTCAACAATTCTGGGTTGGACATGGCATTGTATGTTAGACAGAGATCGCCTCTGAGAAAGTGGTATGCAACAGAGAACAGTCTTAGCTTTTTCAATCGCGCTGCATAGGGCAACGGTTTGAGGCCAGTAATCCTTGGTTAGGTACCTCTGTGGTCTCTCCAGCTGCTGGAGATGTCTAGCCAGGTACATTCCAATTGGTGCATTGTACTCAATAATGGGTCTGATGAGGGAAGAGTAGAGGGGCACCATTACATCCTTAGATCTTGATGCGAACCCGTTCATGATCAGATGGGTCACATAGAAGGATTTTCTAACCACTTTGGCAACATGGTTATCAAAGGAAAGCTGACTATCTACTTGTGTCCCTAGATCCCTTATTTCTTCTTCAGATTTCAGGGGATTACCTCCTATGTTGTAGTTTGCAGGTACTCTGTTTTCTCCAAAGGGGATTACTATGCATTTTCATTATCATTTCACAGACATGCAAAAAAATCATACGTGCATATAGGCAAAAAATTGGTGACACAAAAATAATAGCAAAAAACTACAGATCCTGTAAACACTGAGAATAAACAGTTTATTTAAAAATTACACAAAGCTTTCTGATCAATATCCTTCATCAGTATGTGCATGTAAAGAATAACTAGCATTCAATTAAATGATGCAATCAAATCAAAAACATGTGACACAGCCCCCAATCACAAACTATTTCCAATTATTCTGCTTCAATTCTTAAAAACAATATATATATATTAAAATAACATGCTGATACATATAATAAAACTCATTTTACAAACAATGTACCTGTGTAGCATACATTCCCTAAGAAAACCAATTTAATATAATATCACAAAATATTTTTCAAACACATTTATTTCTTTTTAAAATAGGCTTAATGCTAACAGCAGTGTTAATGCCAGGATCAGAATCAGCTTGTAAATGAATACTCCACTCATACTTATAGATTTCCAATTTATTATTCAGATCACCACCCTATATATTTTTATTTAGAACATTAACTGCCCTATAACAAAAGTCATGATCCACCTCATGCTCAGATGTATGCCTAGCTAGGACATTAGTGCTAATATTCCTAACATTTCGGAGCAATGTTCAGTAATCAGGTCATTGAGTCGCCGAATACACTTTCCTGTGTAAAATGCACAGCATTTCATACAGGTGGCTAAATAAACAATATTAGCTGTATTATAGGTTGCAAAAC
This sequence comes from Protopterus annectens, assembly GCF_019279795.1. Classification (NCBI taxonomy): domain Eukaryota; kingdom Metazoa; phylum Chordata; order Ceratodontiformes; family Protopteridae; genus Protopterus; species Protopterus annectens. The sequence continues at coordinate 1,620,897,916 of NC_056725.1, read as the reverse complement.
AAGACATACCTCCTCTCCATTCTTAGATGTAGCAATTCATTATTAGTCAGTACATACCTACAGCAAAAGCAATTATAGCAGGGGGATGTCCCAGATCTATTAAATAACCCCCTTGCTAGCATTACAATTCATATTTTTATAGCAAAGGCATTTTTTTAAGATTGGAATAATTCTTGTAAGCAAAGTTATGTTTGCTCCCAATAATTTGTTTGAGTTCTGGCATTGCTTCCAAACTGTCCCAGTTCCTAGATATAACTTTCTTAACTTTATTGGTTCTCCTAGTATAAGTAGTAACATAATGTAAACATCTCTGTTCTCTATTCTGGGACATTTTATGAATGTAGGTATTCCTTTCTCTAAAATATGGTTTAGCCAAACCTTATCTTTCTTTCATAACTTACCCCAAAAGTTCATTCAGGAGACAGTCATTATAACCTCTCTGTCTGAACTCCTGCAACATATCATTCATCTGTTGAAAACATTTTTCTTCACTAGTGTTGAGCTGACTGACCCTCAACAATTGACTTTTAACAATGCCATTAAATGTATGAGGAGCATGCATGCTTTTCCTATGTATATATCTCGTGGCCTAGACTTTCTTCTTAAAGGAGATCTGCACCCACAGACTCAAAAACATGTTTATTTCCTCATTGTTTGGTGTTTCCTACATTTTAACACCACTATGGGACTATTTACATTTTTTTTTTTTTTATACATAATTTCTGAGTCTGAGCACAGGGGGTCTGGCATCTTGAAGTAATTCTGATTGTTTACTCTGCCTCTAGGTACTCCACAATGGAGTGCTTGTCTGTAAAAAATTACATCACGCAGGCCTCTTTCTTCCTAAACTTTCTGTCACTGCATTGGTTTTACATGAATACACTGCTGTCCTTCAGTCATTTAGTTTTAAGTAACATTTCATGCCACTCAATGACTACTTAAAGCACAAACCGCAAAGACAACAGAACCGCCTTTCAAAGTGCTTTTTACTTATGTTACTTTTTAGAGTCTTTTCTGATGGCTGAATTGTACTATTTGATTCATCTCCCATCCCCTTTCACACCTAACTTCCCTAGCTGTCAAAGTGCTAAGGGTAATTTGAGCTGTTACCTACTGTGATTGACAGCGCACAACAAGAGACTTGACTCATGTACTGTTTCCCTGTTCTAGCCTTTACTTTCTGTATGGCTAGGGGAAGAGCCAGGAAGCTGTAACATCACAGCATGGATGGGTTTTTAGGACGGTTTTGGTGATGTCAGTTTGGGGGATGGAAGTGGCCAGAAAATTACCTGCATTCATTAGCCTTGATGACATCAGTGAATTGGAGACTGCAGCAAGCTTTTCCAGGAAAGGATAAAAGTTTTTTTGAAAGTGAAACTAATACAGTGCAGTAAGGTACTGTTCTAGTGGACAGAAACAGTCAATTTAAAATATTTGAAATGCTTTATTGTTGTTTATTCATAGCAGGGACAGTAAATAGAGAGGAAAAGGACAGAGAAGTTGAGCATTCAATAACTGAATCCTGTTGTTGTCCTTTAAAAATACACATTGTAATGACATTATTTACTCGGTCAAGCTTCACATCAAGGAAGTAAATCTCTTTTTTGATTTGAATATATTATTTAATTTAATGCTAGTTTTTCTTTGTATGCACACACTGATGAAGGACATTGATCTGGAAGCTTTGTGTAATTTTTAAATAAACTCTTTATTCTCAGCATTTACAGTGTTTATAGGATATGTAGTTTTTTATCTGTAGTTTTATATTGGTCTACAGAAATGGTTCATAATTGCTGATATGTTTCTTTTGTAGCAGACAAAAATTATTCACTTTGGAGAATAAATGTGGCAGTCTTAAAAATATGGTGTTTAAAACATGTCATTTTAAACCAGTGTGTGTTTGTATGTGTGTGTGTGTGTGTGTGTGTGTGTGTGTGTGTGTGTGTGTGTGTGTGTGTGTGTGTGTGTGTGTAGTGGGGGGGCACAGTTCTCTAGTTAATATTATCCAGAAATTTTCCTTATAGTTTAAGTTCTCACATATATTTTTCTATATTCATTTTAAACCTGTGTATAAAGTATATTTCAATGCCTATAAAATTAAAATTAACTAATGGATATTCCATCATAGGTTATAACACAATAAAGTAGTCATTTCACAGGCATGCAGGAAAACATACATTTCATGAGCAAAGACTTTTCAGCAGTATACAAAAATATTTCACAATGGAAATATGTCAGTCATAAAAAGCATGCTATTTTAAAACATGTTCAACCCCCTGCTATAAAGCCTGCTTTAGCGTACTTTTGCGTGAAATTGCGCGAAGTTGCTCATAGAGCAGCATCGGGCAGCGCCGGTTAATCAAGTTTAAACTATTTCTGGCTCCGCAAAGTCTGCTCTTCAATTTTTCCCTTAGAACTGCTGTACTTGCAATCTAAACAGTCTATTCTCTATCTGAAAAGCCCAGCACTTGCTCATAAAGCATTTTTTTATACAGATAAAGCACTCTTAAACAAAAAGGAAGTACTTCATTCACCTAAATCCCCTTGAGTACCCATTTCCCTATAGGTCCTTTCTGACTCAGTTACACAGCAATCCTATACACTATTCTAGCATGTCGAAGGGTCAGTTGCTGGCGTCCTCTCCTGTTCAGCTGGTGAATCTGGGAATCTTGAGGCAATGTTACAACTGCCTCATGTACACAGACAACTCTCCTCCTCCCAACAAATACAAATATATGTGAGAGATGCAACTATATAGCCAAACTGGAGGCTGAGCTCTCTCAACTCAGTACTGGCAAAACCAGTCAGGAGGAGAAGGTAACCACGCACACCACAATCCCAGTCTCACATAGACCTATCACAACTGCAAACCAAACACATAAACACACAAAAACATACTCAGAGGCTCTAATTAAAATCTACCAAAACAACAGAGGCCTCCAAAGCAGACACCCAAGCGACCACTACCTCAAGACATAGCACATGCAACACATAGTTCACAAAGTCAGTGTGCTAAACAGTCACAGCCCTTAAGGCTAAACAACATGCCAGATACACTTGTAATAGGTGACTCCATAGTCAGACACACTGATGTCCCGCTCACCAGACTGAACAAGGAAAAGGTTACAGTAAGCTGCCTGCCGGGCTCTAGAATCCGACACATAACACAAGCACTCAGGTCACTCCAAAGCAAGTACAAATATGACTCAGTCATTGTCCATGCCGGTGTGAATGACCTGAGATGTACCTCCCTGGACTACATGAAAAGAGACATAGAGGAGCTCTCTGATTATGTAGCCCAGACCGGTATGACCCTGAACAGCATCTTATCCTCGCCAAGAATGATGCCACAGTACAGAGACAAAATGATCAGCTTTAACAATTGGCTTAATTACTGGTGTCATTCTAAGGGGATCCAATATCTGTCCGCTTGGGATGACATGCTTGACAAGCCACGTTTCTTCGCAAGGGACGGCTTGCACCTGTCACCCCTGGACTTCCGGATATTGGCCAAGGCTCTTGCCACCCCCATAGTGCCTTTTTTAGGCAAGGCTCAAAAGACAAACCCACCTCCCTAGAAAACACAAGTGAAAAAAAAACTAAGGGTAATGCTGCTCAATGCCAGAAGTCTAAACCTCAAGATGCATGCTCTCAAAGCCCTCCTCAGAATGGAGAACATTGATGTCTGTACAGTGACTGAAACCTGGTTCAAGGCTCCTGAGAGCACCCCAGCACTACCAGGTTATACCTCATATCATGCTTTCCAGCCCCAAAACTTGGACCGAACCACAAAAGGAGGGGGAGTATCCATATTCATCAAAGATACCCACACCTCCAGGTTAGTGGCAATGCACGAAGCATCGGAGACCATCCAGGTGCAACTAACCATAGGCAAAACTGCCCTACAGTTTGTAGCATGCTACAGACCACCCTCGCAAACTCAGGAACCCCACTCAGCCTTCCTGAAGACACTGGAAAGTATGAACGTCTCTCCAAATAAGATCATATTGGGAGAGTTCAACTACCCAAACATAGACTGGGAACACTACTCAAGCCCCAACACCCTAGCCCAAAGGTTTCTAGAATTCATAAACTCAAATGCGATGGAACAACTAGTCACCACTCCCACAAGAGGAGATAATATACTAGACCTGATCATCACAAACATGGGGACAAAATGCTCCACACCGGAAGTATACGCCTCATTTGTGAGATCAGACCATAAATTAATCTCACTGGAAATCCACATCCCGCCCCCACCCCCTGCACAAAAGACCACAGTGAAGAATTTCTCAAAAGCCAACTTCACAATTCTTAAGACTGAAGTGGTATCCTTCAAGGCCCCTGGGCCAGTGGAAACCACAACCCACACCGCTGAATCCTTTATAAATGCCTTCTATGGACACCTTCAAGAATGCATGGATCATGCAATCCCTAATAAAACCAAGACCCATTCCCACAAAGGCAGGCATCCTGTCTGATGGACCCCAGCCATTAACAAACTTTACAACAGGAGGAGGAAGCTACAACATGACAGAGCAAAATCCCTAAAAGGGAAGGCATCTCTGATCAGTACTAGCAAAAAACTATGATCACTCATAAAATCATCCAAAGCCAACTTTGAGAGAAAAATCGCAAAAGACACAAAAGACAATCACAAGGCCTTCTTTAGCTATGTTAGAAACCTGGGTGGAAACTCCCAGATATGCTCAGAGTTAGTCCAAAATGACACAAAATACACTGAACCCACAGACATTGCCAACATTCTGGCAGACAGGTTCAGTGCAAATTTCTCTGCCCCCTCCTCCCCAAAAGGAGAAATATCTATCCCAGCAGAGTGTATCAGGTGAGAGCCGCCCTCTCCAAAGCTAAAAACACAGCATCAATGGGACCGGGCGGTGTCCCGGGCTGCGTGCTACATGAACTCCAAGAGGAATTAAACCCGCACATAAGGCTGCTGTTTAATCTTAGCCTTACTACAGGATACGTACGCAAAGAGTGGCGTACAGAAACAGTGGCCCCACTTCACAAAGGAGGTGCTTCTACAGACCCTGGAAATTACCGCCCTATAAGCTTGACGAGCCTGGTCTGCAAAGCTATGGAAAGGGTCATTATGGAACTCATAAACAAAGACATTGGGGACCTACAGACATTAGATCCTACCCAATTCGGCTTTGTCAAGGGCAGATCCTGCCTTTTGAACCTGTTCAACTTTTTTGAAACAGTCACTAAGGCCATTGATGAGGGTAAGGCAGTTCACACAGCCTACCTTGATCTTGCAAAAGCCTTCGACACAATACCCCACTCGGGCATCATAGACAAACTCACCAGCTTAAATGTAAACCTATATGTCACAAGATGGGTTGCAAACTGGCTCAAGGACAGAACCCACAAGGTCAGAATTGCTGGAGCCATGTCAGACTCTAAGCCAGTCACAAGCGGTGTCCCACAGGGCTCAGTCCTGGGACCCCTCTTGTTCGGCATTTATTTTTTCGAGCTGCAAGCAAACATAGGAGGACTGTGGCTGACAAAGTTCGCAGATGACTGCAAACTGGGCGCCATAATTGATACTCCAGCGGACACAAGCATCCTTCAGAAAGGCCTCATAGAAGCGGATAATTGGTACCAGAGCCATGGCCTTAAACTGAATGCCAAGAAATGTATAATCATACCCTTTGGGGAAAAACAAGGTACCCACAAATTACCACATAGGTGGTAATCCATTAAGTACGGAAGAGGTAATCAGGGACCTAGGGACCCAAGTTGACAGTAACCTCTCATTTGACACTCACATTGCCAAGGTGGTTAGGAAGACCTTCTATATTGCCCACCTTATCATGAAGGGATTCACATCTAGATCAAGAGAGGTCATTGTGCCCCTGTACTCTTCACTTATTAGGCCCATGATTGAGTACAATGCCCCATTTGGGATGTATCTTACCCGACACCTGCAGCAGTTAGAAATACCCCAAACGTTCCTCACCAAGAGGATAAAGGGTCTCAAACATATGTCATATGCTGCCCGGCTGAAGAAACTCCAGCTCTATTCAGTCGCATACCGCCTACTCAGAGGTGATCTATGCCTGACATACAAGGCCATGTCCAATCCGGAATTAATGGACATGCTCCAACTCAGAAAATCCAAATCCATCAGAGCCATGAGAGCAAGAGATTTGAACCTCAACACAGAAATAAATAGGACGTGCTGGAGGGACAGATTCATAACCCAGAGGCTCCCTACACTCTGGAACAGAATCCCAGTGCATGTTAGGCAGAGCCCCTCACTAACTCTCTTCAAGAGAAATCTTGATGAGTGGATGGGAGATCGTAGGTTTACCCTGGGGGTCATCTCTGTGTCACTGCTAGACAGAGGCACAGTAAACTAAACCCTAAATGGGCATAGTATTCTCATCCCAAGGGGTGGCGAAAGCCACACACATTCTGGCTAGGCTTATAAATGCCCTAGGGCAGATAGCCTAGTATGAACCTATGAACCTATGAACCTATGTTATTTAAACCAGGGGAAACAATGCCCCAGTTAATACTATCCACATATGACTCTTGTAGCTCACAGTCTCATGTATTTTTCTTTATTCATTTTAAATCTGTGCACGAAGCAGCTATTAATGCCCATGAAATTATATTTAGCTGACAGATGTTTGAGTGTATGTTTGTATATTGCACTATGTTTATGGCATCTGATGTCACTCAAATCCTCTCTTATCTTAACTTTAAAGGGGTTGGGAAGTTTGACCTATATAGAAGTCTCCACAGCAGAAGAAGGCCAGATATATCACCCATTCAGTGCTGCATGTTACCTGTTAATGACCTTAGAAGTTCAATTCTTAATTTTCATTATGTAAGGGTAGATATGACAATGTTGGTACCCAACCTTGTTTTATCATGCTTCTTAAATCTCACGTGTTTCCCTATAAATACCCTAATTGGTAAATGATCATGTTGTCAGCACAGGGGATACATGGGAGATGAGGGAGATCACAAAGAAAACTTGTTAATGAATATAGAGAAGAGAAGGGGGCAAGAATGGATCTTTGTAGTACACCTTTGGTAACAGGTATAAGTTCTGATTTGGAGGATCCTATTATAACTCTGAAGTATCTGTCAGTGAGGAATGACTTGTGTCTTGACTGATAATTTCAATTAACTTGGTTTGGAGGAGATAGTGGTGAATTAAGTTAAATGCCTTTGTCAGGTCTATAAATAGGGCATCTACAAGGAGGCCCACTATCAGAATTTTACAGGATGTCATCAGTTAGGGACCAAGAGTTGTCATTGTACTTTGTCCAGGCCATAATCCATACTGTTTGGAGAAGAGCAGGTGGTACTGTTGGATCTCTCTCTCTATACACCCACACACACACACACACACACACACACACACACACACACACACACACACACATATATATATATATATATATATATATATATATATATATATGTATACTGAGAGAAGGAGAGTGTTGGGCATAGACTACATTTCCTAGAAGTTTGTCCAGATTTGGGAAGTTGGATATGGATGGAAGTGAGAAGTATCTTTTGGGTAGGCTTGTTTTGGTGGAGTTTAAATAGATCAGCATTCCATATTTGTGGCATGATGTTTAGGTGAGACATACATTATATATGTGGGTGAGAAGAAGATGCTGTCTGCAGTGATATATGAACCAGGGGTTTATGTTGTCAGATCCAGGAAGGTAAATGCATGACCTATGGAAAGTGTGAAGATTATTGATGAGAGATTGCTAAATTCTTTAAGAAAATCATATATAGAAAGTTTTTAGTGTCACACTGAATGGTGCATGTAAAGAGAGGGCAATGAACAGGTTTTCTGCCTGCACAAAGGATAATTTCTTTCCAAAAGTGTTTGGGGGAATGTAAGAGGATAATCTGTATCTTTTGTAGCTGTTGATGGACTTCCTGGCTAGGTTATGAAAGGCTATAAAGGAGGTATGGTCACTAGTTGTGGGGGCTCATTTCCATTTTTGTTATTCTTCATCACTTAGAGTACGAAGATGTTTGAGTTCAGTGGCTAGCCATTCAGTTTAGGTGGGTTTATATAGACGGTGGGTAAGAGGCAATAATTTGTCTTGTAGATGGAGAAGACGTTCTATTATGCATATTAATTAAAAAAATGAACTCTCGACTAGTTATATATTACTTAGATTACTTGTTGTTAGTGTAATGGACAGCAGAATTCAATTCCTAGGTCAGTTAGCCAGTTGTAGCATGATAGTGCTGTCCACTGTTGGGGTAGGAAATGTAGTAATCTCCAAGTGTAGTACCTCGCAGGTAGTTCTGCGCAGCCTTGGGCATGGCCTAACTGACTGGCAGGGGAAAAATGAGTTTGAGTGACAGGCATGCTAATTTCCACAGTTTTGATACTGTGTCTAGTCAGTAAATCACTACCCAAATGGTCCCAAAACAACCGGAATTACTAACGTTCCCAAAACAACAGTTATAAGTCCAAAAGAACACAAGTAATAACTGGCAATAAGAATATAATAATAATAATAATAATAATAAAATAGTAAAGCATATTTCCACATTCTACATTCTGTGCAATCACAAACAGGCATCAGCATATGAAAACGGCATTACAGTTATACATTTATACTGAAGCAAATAAACAACTACGTTACGGTTACCACCTGTCCCACTTTGCAAGGGACAGTCCCTTTTTTGGCAGTTGTGTCCTGCAAAAAAATTGAAAAAGTGGCAAATGTGCTGAGATTTTGGGACAAAAATATGTCCTATATTTTCTTAATAGTTGCATAAAACAGTTATACTGTACCTGAAAGACTTAAATATTATAAGAAACAGAAGAAGGCAAAAAAGTGAAGTTCTGTCCTTTGTACTGGCCGTGGGTATGTTTTACCCTGTAAAATCTGACATTTCCACAAAAAATGTCCCACTTTGGGCATTTGAAAAGGTGGCAACCCTAAACTACATAGTTGTTTGCTTTGAATATTCATAACGATGCTGCCTTGGCAGTGGCGATGTAAATATTCATGTGGGTGTGGGGTCCGTGCGACTGGAGGTGTGTTTGGGGCGGGATTTGCTACTGTGCATCCTGCGAGGTACTACACTTGGTGGTTACCGGAAATGTCAGATTTTAGCTGCAGCCACTGTGAAAACTGGGAGTATGCAATGCCAGTTGATTTATATTCATAAATGAGCACACTGATTGGACAGCCCAGTCAGCATACCTGTTGTAAATGGAGCATATACCAATAGTCCTACCACTGAAGTACTATTGAACAACTGGACTTTCTACTGGAATTTGTTAAGGGACAGTGCAAAATAAAAGACAGATCAGGTGCATTCTCAAAAATAAAGAAGCAGAAATGTACCTGATTTCCTTATATTTCTACACTTTCTCACATAAAACATCAACAGAAAAAAACAGCAATGGAGATTGTCTTTTCCCCGTAGCTTCTCCTGCACTGCACTGATATATTGTCAAGCAGTGGGATGCAAATCCCATACATTCGTAAAGAAGGATTAAAGCAGAGGAACACGAGTATCCTTATACAAAGACATTATTTGTGAAAGGTAAACAATTTCTTTCTTAAATAATGCCATTGTATAATAGCAACAATCCACTGGATGTTAATTATAAAGTGAAAAGGCATGAGTCCACATCTGAGTAAAGCTTCCTCTTGTGTTTGTTACACTATCCACAGGAAAAAGTAGACATTAGATGCAATAGAAAATGTGGTGCCTAAGTGTAAATGTCTAAACTTCCATTAATCAGTTTTCCATAAATCATAAAGCCCATGCCATGTTTCTTGCACCACAAAATCACTTGATGCTAGTATGAGTACCATTTTTATTCAAAAATATCATGTTTGTGATACATGGCTTTAGCTGTGGCAGAGCACCCCCTCCCCTAATGATGGCTAATATAACTTTGTGACAGAGATTATTCATCACATGACAACTCTGAGGGAATGCACTGTGAGTGGTTATAAAGCTTCATTCTGACATAATCAGTTTGTCTGTCTCTTCTTATATCTGCATACTACATGACTTTGAGCATGTCGCTTAACCAGCCTTGTCCTTTGAAGTCCCCCTTCTGAATAGAGGTGATTTTGTCAGGTGGTCATACCTGATTAACAAATGAATAAATAGAAGTAATGATTCTACATAACTCTTAATCTCCTAGCACAAGAAATCTAGACAAACCCAAAAACAATGGGGGGAGGAAACGGCAAAGTCCAAAAAGTAGGGACAAATTTTAAATATTTCTCATAGACTTAGAAAGTTGCAAAAATAAAAGGTGTAGTGTTAGTATGTATCTTTTAAAGGATATGAAGTCTGAAACTCAAATATCTATTATTATTTAGTGACTTTGGTCCTCAATGATTTGCCAGAAAATCACAAATTTTATGAGGAACAGACCAAAAACAAAAAATTTGGAAATTCTGTGAAAATCCGAACAGTTAAGAGTTATGTTATTCTACAGTAAAATCTTAAATTAGTTATGTTTTACTTTGAACTTTTCCATTTGTAATCCAAACGTTAGAAAAGATTTCAGAATTAAAGTTTTAAAACTGTGTAACTATTTCAATTGCATTCCCAATCATATCCTCATGTAGCTACTGCCCTATGCATTACAGTTGTCTGATGCTGAGTACAGTGCACCAGCAAACTGTTTTACTGGCTGATATTTGAAGATGAGCTAGGAAAAATGAAAACCACAGTGCACGTACTAGTGTGTCATTCACTTGCCTTGAAGTCATACCTGTCATCCTGCAGACATTGAAAATATATACAGAGAGCTTTTAAAAGTAGGTACTTCCAGTCAAAAATGGGGGAATCTAATTAGCATACAATCTGAATATCAAATACCACATGACTCCACTTCCATTTGGAATATCGGATGCTACTCAGAAATACGTTTGAAAAACAAAAAGTGACAAAAATGATGAAATAATATAAACACATTATGAAAGAGAGAGAGAGAGAGTAAAACCAGGAGAGTTTAATGAACTGTATTGCAAAATGCTACCAAACAAAGTCATTTATTTTTAC
>NC_056725.1:1620871861-1620881861 GCF_019279795.1 Protopterus annectens | reverse complement strand
GCAGGATTAGGGTTAGGGTTAATGTTAGGATTAGCACATATTACTGAGGTGATGCAGGGGGTTGAATTTCTCCCCATCGACCCAAAGGAAGTCAACACTTACTCCAGATTCAGACTACAGCTCATAAAACACATCTTCATCCTGCTTCAACACAGGGCACATCACCTAGCACACTATCCCTGTCTCTTTGCTACTTCTCTTCTCCTCTCACAGAATTACTGAAGGTTGCTCCACTTTAGAAACTAATGTAAATATTGCACATCACTGTCTTCTTGTTTACTGGTTGACCACGGTGGTGCAGTGGTTAGCATTGTCGCCTCACAGCAAGAAGTTCTCTGGTGCGATCCTTGGCTGGAGTGCCTTCTGTGCAGAGTCTGCATGTCCTCCCTGTGGGTTTCCTCCGGGTACTCCGGTTTCTTCCCACACCCCAAAGACATGCTATAGGTAGATTGGACACTCTAAATTGGCCCTAGGTGTGAGTGTGTGCATGTGTGTGCCTTCTGTGGAAGGTTGGGTGCCGGGCTGGAAACTCAACACCGTAAAACTCCACTTCCAATCATGAGCGGACAGGTGTTCTGCTGCGACCCCTAACCGGGAAAAGCCGAAAAAAGAAGACTGTCTTCTTGTTTACTATATGTATAAAATATGGATTTTCTATTTAACTAATGTAAACTACTACATTATTGCTTGCATTTCTGTCTTTGTTTTGTTTGTGAAATGTTTTGTATTTCACCTGGGCTGAGTCTGAAGTTGGTCAGTATTGATAAGTGCACTACCACAGTAGACAGATATAAATAAAATAAAATAAAATAATGTTTGTAAGAAATAGCTGTTCTGTTAGAATTCCCTGTAATGCATGTCATATGACTCTGGTGAACTGATTTGTTACCTCATCTTGAGATATTGCAGTTACAGAACCCTTTTATAACTGTTTCTTCAGCAAAAGGTGCAAGAAAACGTTTTATTTCATTCATTTCTCTGCCACTGTGAGTCATCTTAAGATATAATTAGCATATATATTATATATAATAATTATAATTATTGTAACATTATAACAATTATAACATTATAATTTCTTGTATAAGTTTTGTATAATTTCTTGTATAAGTTTTTGTATGATCTCTGTATGTGGAGCTTTTCTCCACGGGCCTCCACTGAAAATGGGTTTTATCCCAGTCGGACTTTCCTGGTAAACAAATGTAAAATAAATAAATAAATATATGTGAGTAACATACAGTTTTAAACACCCAGGTTCAATGTCATAAACAAAGTGTTATTTTCTCTTTCAAGTAATCACAGTACAAAATGATTGGTAGTAAAAAGTATATTTACAGGAAACTATTTTACTTCTTAAAAGGGAATAGTGAGACACTGTAAGGTTGTTTTATTTTTCTGCCTTTGCTCAGAGTCATTACTTATATTCATTCATAAATAAGAAGCTGCAAGCTGGTGTTTTGGAAAATGTGTATAAGCAGTTGAAAACAGGATGGGTGGGGTAAGAGATGCATGCCATATGCTCCAAAAATAGATGATTAAACATTGTGGCACAAGCGGATTTGACTTAACTTGATGTTAATTACCTTGAGACATCTAAAAGTGAGCAAGGCCAAGCCAAGGATGTGCCTCTTAACATGATAAACAAACTAAACTAGCCCTTCTAATGGTTTTATGTCGATATGGTAGTTATGTGCATTTTATTAAAAAACATAATTTTTTTCTGTAATCAGACGTATTACAGGTTTTTGTTACCTTTTGGACTGCATGATGTCATAATATTTTTAATTTTAATCATTGTTTTAGTAAAAATCAGATGTGATTTGAAGATTTAGTGTGTGAGTCACTTATTGTAGTATGCATGCATTTCCCAAAGAACCTTCAAAATTCTGTGGTCATAGATATGTATGCTTTACATGACTGGTGACTTTGATGGTGTTATTGTATAAATACAAAATTTTCTAGACTAGTGACCTCAAATATGATTTCAGCCAGCCAGCCAAACCATAATATTCATTTTATTATGGAAATGTTTATGCAGGAATTCAAAAGATCATTTCCCATGTCTTCTCCAAGTAGGAAGTATGGGCCAAAATCTGAGTGGAAAAGCAAGAATAGTAACATTTTGAAGTGTCAGATATATAGCAATATATGCAATATTACTAGCAGTATTTTTTCATGGATGAGTAAATTAATGTAATGCCACAGGAGTTGAATCTAGAAACAGTTTTAGTGTGATCATGTTCTCCCATTTGTGGTAGGCCTGAATGGAAGAGGATGACCTGAAATGGCTTACATGAAATCATCTAAATGAAAAACGCCCAGAAATGTGATGTTAATTTTCAAAACAGGCTGCCAGTCCATAAATAACACTGAATATTGAAGGCACGTTTAATGCTTAATAAAGCAAATAGATATCAGATGATTTAATAAAAGGAATCTGCCTATTCCTTTCCTCCACTGTTCAAAGTAGTATAAATTATAGCCCACCCGTCAACCTGAAACCAGAGCTAGCATTGTAATTGCTGCATGATGTCCTAGAACTCATGTTTTAAATGATTACATTATATGGTCCATGTGTTTAAAGGTACCCAGTATTAGTTGTGGTAGTGTGCATTATTCCTTGTTATTGCTGAAGTACATTAGTGTAACCCTTACTGAATTAAAGGCACATTTTATATTTCTCTTGCCTTTATTTTCTGTGTATGGTATGCAGCTATAAACTCATTAACATGTTCATAGTTCATGGCCAGGGCACTTCTATGGGCTAGGCTTGTAAGGACTCCAGGACCATTAGCCTAGTACGCACCTATGAACCCATGAAGTGCTAGGCTAGCTGCCCTTGCAGACCATTTTAAGCCTAACCAATTTATTTTTCAAAGGCGAGAATCAAACCTTGTACCTTGTATCTTTAAAGTAAATGCCTTAACTATTATGCCATCCCTTTTGCAAAACTATAGGGGCACTGTTTTAAAACTGAAAAGAAATGTAATTTTATCAGTGCACCATGTCCTAAGGGTTACAGCAGTCTATTAACAGACCAGCTAGCCTGTGCAAATATTGCATGACAACATATAAGTATTTAGTCAAGTAGAATATGCTAGAGGTCATAATTTTATTACTGTCCTCAGACAGATGTGCTTTTCCCCGAAAAGATGGGATAACCATAGTTGTGATCCTTAGTTATGGAGTCTTTTCTACATATAAACATGCTGACTTCTGGATCTTATTTGAGTATGCAAATAATGTCCCTTCCATTATCATTATAGCATACAGTTCTCATAAGGAGTTTTCCAAGTCATGCTTTTTTTTCTGCCTCTGTTTCCAGCAATACATACTTGCATTCTCCACAAATTTATCACTTCATATGGAGTGTGTGTGTGTGTGTGTGTGTGTGTGTGTGTGTGTGTGTGTGTGTGTGTGTGTGTGTGTGTGTGTGTGTGTGTGTGTGTATACCTACATATACATACCGACAGTGGGAAAATGACTTTAAATCAATGGATTTCTGTTTAAGTCCTGAATGACTGATGTGAAATCATCAGCTTCTGATGTATTGAACATATCTGTAATGCTAACTACAAGACCACCAAAGTGATCTCAGAGTTAATATATATATATATATATATATATATATATATATATATATATATATATATATATATATATATATATATCTACACACATAAAACAAATGTGTCTCTGAAGTATAGCCAAAGTATGCAGTTATGCTGTGCTGATGAGGTCAATAAAAAGGCCAAAACATCCATGTCCACTACTAGTGGGCTTTGACTTTATTGGCCTGAATGTAACTATAAAGGCTTAGAAAGTAAAATAAATCATGGACATTCAGAAGCCATATAGCTGAATCACTCAATGTCTTGAAGGGCTCATTTGCATAAATCCCATGAGCCTCTACTACAAGAGGTTTAAGGTATCACTCACTGAAAACTCTAGCTTGTCTGGGTTTTCTTTGCAGTTTTTACTGATTGGTTTGTCTCTGTGTCCTTTTTACCATTTGGTTCGGATATTAGTTGTGACATTTGACTGCGGTGGTGGTGCTGTGGTAGCATTGTCGCCTCACAGTTAGACGTTGCCCGTTCGATTCTCAGTTAGAGCGTCTTCTGTGTGGCAACATGAGTGAATGGGTGTTCCTTCATTGAAGGTTGTGCATTAGGCCCAGCAAGCCAGCACGTAAAAATCTACTGCCAATCATTAGCGGACCGGAGTTCCTCTGTGGCTACCCCTAACCGGGAAAAGCCGAAAGACATGAAATTAGTTGGGATATATATATATATATATATATATATATATATATATATATATATAGGTTCATAGTTTAGTACTAGGCTAACTGGCCTTGTGGGGCATTTTAAGCCTAGCAACCTCTATAGATATACACAGGGGCTTGGTCTTGTCCCATGCAATAATATATTTTGTATGCTTCATTTTAGTTGTTTGCTTCAATCAAAAGTCAAGGAAGTGTGGGTCTATGTAAAGCCATGTATCCCATAGCATCATTGGTAGTACTTCTATTCTACATGCAGACCTTCATAGATGATCACTCTTTTTTATCTCTCTCTCCCTCTTAGTTTCTGGCAGGATCTGTTTAAGATGCGATAAGTATGGCAGAGAAAGATGGAGCTTGGACTGCAACCCTCTGCCCTGGGTTCAGCAGATGACCCAGCTATGTCCAGGTGCACTGGGGAGATGGAAGTTCTTCCATATTAGCCAGGAAAATAGCTTGAACCACTGACCGAGCTCATAATTCAGTGGCTGGGCAGCGTTGCAGCACAAAGTGCTTAATGGAGAGCTCTGCAGGCCTGTTAAATAAAGAGTAACTGTGAGATGAATAAAAAGTAACATTTGTCATGTTCAGGGTTCAGGTTTGGTATGGGGTAACATGCACCAAACATCCAGTAACTCAGGTTGTACCCAGTATGCTATGGGATTAGAAATTTAAAAACAAAACAGCCATAGATGGCAGATCCAACTTTCTGTTTTAGTAGACAGGATGGATTGATAAAGAGATACACTGCAGAATGCACAGAGCTGGAAAGTCAAGCTGTGGCTACAACACAAAAATATATTTTTAATGAATAATCCCATTTCTGATAAATTCGCCAAAGATAACCAAGTGGATCTTTGGCAGAGTTCATATAGCAATGGGGTACCTCCTCCCAACACACTGCCTCACTTAAACAGTCAATATCAGATTATATCCATGTTCGAAACTTCAGATACAGGTGTCAAAAATTAATTCATAGAAATAAGGAATTTGTCTGAGAGGTCTACTGTTCAAAGAGAAGTTTCCTATTGAATGTAATCACCAAATCACAGGTCCCAATAGTCCCTTAATGTGTTTACTTTTATTTGATGCAGTGTGAGATTGTAGTACATGAGAGTATAGTTTACACCCTTGCTGGGTCTTCTCTCCACAGTGATGTGATCATGAAGTTAATAGTTTTAAGTCAGTGTGTGTGTGTGTGTGTGTGTGTGTGTGTGTGTGTGTGTGTGTGTGTGTGTGTGTGTGTGTGTGTGTGTGTGTGTTTGGGGGCACTGTTCTTACACACAGGTTCTTTGGGCATATTTTTCATTCAGAATAAATTGTGGAGTTTACTGTCAGTGCATTGATTTCTTCTAGGAGATTCAACTTTTTATACAGGTTCACTGTGAACAGGCCAGGACAGCTATTATTCTTGATTTTAACTGTTCTGGTTTTAAATATTCTGGTATTATAGCCAATATGACATTTTCCCCTCACTGTCATGTTGCAGAAAATTGATTGATTTTTTTTTTGTTTCCTCATTAATTGTTCCTTTTACAAATTACTGAAGCCGTACTTCTTCCTTTGACATGTAGCGATTATTCCACATAGGGTGTCTTTTGTTTTTGATTCTTTCCAGTCATTACTCCATTTTGCCTTGTGTATTCTCATTGTCCCATTTTCCAATAAGTAGTCATCACAACCTACTATACTGTGCAAATTAAATTCAGCAGGCCATACTCCTTCCTACATTTTCCATCTATTTGATTACATATCTGCTGTGTCCTACATCATCCTTTCCTTACTGAATAATGTCTGTCCCTGTTTCTGTCAGTCTGCACTTAGTTTCTCCTTGTCAGGATTTATTCCTATTGCATCACTCCATCCTCACTTTTCTTTCTTACTTGCCTCTGTGACAACCCAGCATGGTTTTGCCCAAGGTAAAAAGCCCAGCCTTCTTGTTCAGGTGTCATTGGAAGCTTGACAAATTATGTTGCTATATATGTTCACTATATAGCACGCCTTTGCTTTCTCTCTCCTCATATGTATTAGCATATATGTTTATATAAGTTCTGAATGCATTTACGGATCTGGTTATTTGTTTCTCTACAAACTAATCACACTTGACAGTAATCCTAGGCTTAGTAAACCTATTGTGGACACTAACATTTTATGTAAATAATAATATTATTGATTAGAAAATATTAATAGATTAGCGTTTAAGCATCTTAAGCTTTAAAAAAAAACAATTTAAAGAGGTAGGGTATTATATATAGACATAAATAAATTTTGTTTTAAATAAATGCAACTCCACTTACTTAGTAAATGAACACTTTTCAAGTCATCATAAACATCTGGCCTCTTTTATATGTAGCAATTACTGTGTAGATAAACATTTCCAAAATTTGCAGCATGAGTATTAATTAACATCCTCAAATAAATATTCTGCACAAACAGTAAAAGACTGATACTATAGTGCTTTAATTCAGTGAATACCTTCACCTTTTGTTTTAACAGATCAACCCCGGAATTCAGTAAGGTTCCGTACAAGAATTGCTTATTCCTGCATGGAAGCGACCGTTTAGGAGCAGCACAGCAGCGAGCCATGCATAGTGATGAAGGCACGCTGCCTCAGCTCCTAAATGGACATGGAGCCTGGATGAGTGTAGAGGGTGTGTCTGAGAGCACAGCTCTCACAATATACACGGCCCCACAGTCAGGAACTGCTGTTTGGCAATTACAATGAGCGAGACCGCTCATAGGGGGTTGCATACCCCCGACAGCATAGATCAATGCAGAATGAACAGATATGTGGCACATACGTCTGGCCTGTCCCTCATTTACCCTGCCAAATCACTGGGATGATCTCATTAATAATGGCAAACATACGAGTGTCAGACTTCAAATCCATCAGAAAATGTACATAAAAACAAATTCCGTTACCCTAGCAACACCCCAAGTTTATAAGAGCAATATTTAAAATATAATAATATAAACACTTTTTTTAATCAAACAGATTCAATTTAACTGTAGGTGCGCAGGTTTGCCTATTGCTTAGCTACACATACTGTAGCTTAAATGTCACAAGAAGATAAATATCAAGATACATGTAAATGAAGCAGTACTGCAATACTGTAGTAGTCAGAGCATTCGCCTTACGAGCAGTCATTCCAGGTTCAATTCTCACTCCAGTAAATTCCATTTTCCATGTCAAATCACTTTATGAACAATATTTTTGTTGTATAACCTACTAAATAACATATATTTGTGAACTGGAGTACTGCATTAAATGCAGATGTGAGGTGTCATTGTAATAATGTTGTAAAATCCACAGATAAACACAAGTGCCCCATACAGTATATGTACACATGAATCAGGGGTACAAATCGAAGGTATAATGTGTAATGAGTGATAAATCCATATTGTGCTCAAATCCACCATCTTCCCAAGAACCATGTTACATTTCTGTCTAAATTAATGTGGGGGTAAGCAGGAGTAAGTACTATTAAGCATTAGTAAGCGAGAGCAAGCATATTTAAGAAGTAGTAAGTGGGTTTAAGCCCGTTTGCATGGGGTAAGCAATGCACACACAGGTTAAGCAATATTGAAGCTAACTTCCTGTAAGCATATTTAACTGGAAGTTAGCATTGCTTACTATTGTGCAAACCCATGCAAACCCGCTTACAATTGCTTAAAAGTGCCTTAATCACTCTGTATACAACAGCCACTGTTTTGCTCAGCAACAAAATAAACAGCCCTTGCAGGTCTTGAACCCAGGACCCTGTATACTATAGCCACAATAGTTAAGCAGTAAGCCATCACAGCAGTACATAAGATTGAGGTATCACCAAACAGATCCTCACTATAGGAAAATCAAAATTAACATGAAAGGACTCTATATACACTTTTATGTTGTATAAATATATGAACTGGAGTACTGCATGAAGTCCAGGTGTGAGGTGTCATTGTAATAAAGTGTTTTAATCCCCCAAGAAACACAAGGATCCCATACAGTGTACGTACACATGAATCATGAATACCAAACACATATATAACATGTAATGAATGATAAATCAATGCCAAACAGCAAATAGTGTGCAAATTAAAAAGTAAGAAACACTAAGCATTGCACAGCCCTGCTTACTAGGTGTAAGCAATGTGTAGGCCAGCTAAATTAGTTTGCCTAGTGGTATACCCCTTTAAGCAATGCCAACCTTAGGTAAGCATGTTTGCCCATAGCTTAGCATTTTCAAAACCATCCAATCATGGCAAAGTGCAGGAAAGTGGCCCTTTTTAAACCCCACAGGTGGGAATACATCTCATAACTGGTGGAAGCTTCCTCCTGTAAGCACTATGACTGGTGTGGGTGAAGGAGTGTGCTTCCTGGTGCAGTGCTGGGGCATCCAGAAGTCCAAAGTCATGGCAGGACTCCTTGTTAAAGACCATGACCAGAGACTGCTGCCGGGCCAGTACCAGAGTTCCCAATATAAAGCAGAAGCCTGGGACCATCTCACCCATGACCTCACCAGTGCCACTGGCATCCCTCGAACTGGTGAGCAGGTCAGGAATCACTATGCCAACCTGAAGCAGAGAAAGAGGGAGCTCTTGGATCAGTGGATCCAAGAGGCTAGGCAGACGGGTGATGTCCCAGTCGTGTGTAAGTATCAGTCTACTACCTGTTTAATAATTGCCAGCTCATGTATATTATGGATAGGTATGGCTAAATATTCATCTTATGTCTTTGACAGTGGCAGACAAGCGGGCTGTAAACCAGGAAGCCCATGCCTGTATATTGCAGAGATTGCATCGCGAGCCAGGTTAGTAATAATCTTGCATGTACTGTCATAAGAAATAAATCTAAAAGTAGTAGAAAGTTAATTGCCAGTATAAAACCTGTATTGTGTATGGCATGTACTGAATACACCAGACAATATGGCAGGAAGAGTCTCATATAGGTTGTATGTAAATAAAAGATTAACAGTCTGACAATAAAGGTCTAACTGCTGTACTGCTTGTGTTTACTCTGGTATCATATGGTAATGTAGTGTTGCAATCCCTTAATAATACTGTTGTATTAAGCACTGCTACCCACAATGTGTTACATAAATAAAATGTGTAGGAATGTCTGTATATGACTGCTGTAATCACAAGAGGTCATATTATACAAGTGAGAGAGACTTAGACAGAAAACAGTGAAAAGATAGACAACATAATCCAAATAGCACACTCAACTGAGATGTGAAGTGTTGCATTTTTAGCACACACAGCCATGGTTTGAATCCTAGGAGTGGTAGTAAGCTGTATGCAGAATCATACCCCACAACTGTACAGATATTGTCAGAAAGTCCATATAATTGGTGTAAGTCCACTGCCTGTCCCCCTGGCAAATCAGTGGGATGATCCCAGAGGTTTAGGCAGCAAATAATGACATACAACTGATTGTCAGACATCATAAATGTCAGAAATATATCCATAAGAATAAACCTGTCACTCTAGCAACTCACCAAAGTGTTATGAGAGTAATAAGCAAAGTATGTCCCAACTCCAACCCCATGTTATGAAGCTATGACTAGAGTGTGTGCAGTAACAGAGTGAGACGTATGTGCATAATAATAATGTGGAATCTGGTAATATGTGTGACAACATTCAGGTAGTCTTAACAAACATTCCCCCCACAAGTCTGTCAGATATGAAAACTGTGCCTAGAAATAAAAGAGTGAAATCTTGGACTGGTACTGTTTA
>NC_056725.1:1620674361-1620866861 GCF_019279795.1 Protopterus annectens | reverse complement strand
ATTTAAAAAATTTTATTTTATATAAATAAAAAATTTAAATATAACACATATAAATATACAAAAAATAATTAGAATTATAAAAAAAATATATAAATATTTACAATTTTATAAAAATCCCCAAATATTAAAAAAACAAATAATATTTTATAAAATACAATACAATAAAATTCAAAAGAAATTAAAAAAATAAAAAAGGGTAAAAAAGAGAAGAAATTGAAAAATAACCTCCCAAAAACAACCCCCAACATAAAGTTTGGAAACCCAGGAACTACAAAATCCAAAAAATAAACCACCTTGCAGATGGAAATCCAACCCAACACCAGGACCTGGGAAAAATTAACAAACAATCAAAGTTTTAAAAAGTACAACAAAAAAACCCCTTTAATTTTTTAATAAAAAATAAACAAAAAATTTTTAAAAAACTACAAATTTAACTAACAAAGATAACAGACGCAAAACACAGTGGCCATTCAAAAAAACCCCAAAAGGATCAACCACAAATTGCCACTGGGAACCAAAGAAACAAAAAAAAAGTAAAAAATTTATTTTTTTAAATAAAACAGGGCAACCTTTTGGGTTTTGATAAAAGGAAATTTGCAACTGCAAATAACGGAACCATAACATTTAAAGCCTAAATCATTATATAAAGGAATTCGGGATTAACTTTACTTTAAATAACTATAAGGAATTATATCAATCCAAATTACATACAACCATTGACATTATTAAATGCTAACTTAAAAAACACAAGATATATAATTTAAAAACCAAAAATTTCAAAAAAAATTTTAAAGTAAAAATCCAAAGGGGTTCAAATTTTTAAAAATTTATACACTAATATGTAACCATCAACGAAAAGGAAAAACAAATAACAAATTTCAAACCACAAAAACCCTGGCTGTAAAAAATTGCACAGGACACCAAAGACAATCATAAGGCTTTTCAGTTATGTTAGAAACCTGGGATGCAACTCCTAGACTTGTTTTGAGTTGATTCTAACGACAAAATACATTGAACCCACAGACATAGCAATATCCTGGCAGACAGGTTCAGTGCAAACTTCTAAACCCAAAGAGCAATATCTATCCCAGCAGGGCTGCCTCCCAAAATCTCTGATGCTCAGGTGAAGGCTGCCCTCTCCAAAAAAAAAACACTGCTTCCATGGGATCAGATGCTCCCAGGTTGCATCCTACATGAAATCCAAGAGGAACTAATCCCTCAAATAAAACAGCTATACAATTTCAGCCTCACTGGGATATGTGCCCACAGAATGGTACAGCAACAGTGGTCCCACTCCACAAAGGTGGAGCCTCTAGGACCCTGGAAACTATCGATAAGCCTGACTAGCTTAGTCTGCAAGGCTATGGAGAGGATCATCATGGAGCTCATAAACAAAGACATTGGGGACCTACAGACACTAGATCCTACCCAGTTTGGCTTTGTCAAGGGTAGATTCTGCCTTTTGAACCTGGTTGACTTCTTCGAAACAGTCACCAAAGCCATAGATGAAGGAAGGTAGTCACACAGCCTATCTGGACCTTGCAAAGGCATTTGACACAATACCCCACTGCATCATAGATAAGCTATCCAGCTTAAATATAAACCCTATGTCACAAGATGGGTGCAAACTGGCTCAAAGACAGAACCCACAGAGTGAGAGTTGCTGGAGCCATGTCAGACACGAAACTGGTCACAAGTGGCATCCCACAGGGTTCTGTCCTGGGACCATCTTGTTGTATATACTTTTCAGTACAGGCAACGTGGGAGGACTATGGCTCACCAGTTGCAGACTGCAAACTGGATGCCATAATCAACTCTCCAGCTGACAAAACATCCTTAAAAAAGGACTCACAGAGACAGATAACTGTGCCAGCCATGGTTTAAAGCTAAATGCCAAAAAATGTATAGTCATACCCTTTGGAAAAAACAGTGTGCCCACAAATTACCACATAGGTGGAAACCCATTAAGTACAGAGAAAGCTATTAGTGACCTGGGGACCCAAGTTGATAGCAATCTCTCCTTTGAAAACCACATTGCCAAAGTGGTTAGCAAGACCTTCTACATAGCCCACTTCATCACAAGGGTTTCACATCTAGATCAAGAGAGTAATCGTGCTTTATTCATCCCTCATCAGGCCCATCATAGAATACAATGCCCTTTGGGATGTACCTTAAACCCCTGCAGCAATTAGAAAGACCCCAAGTATCTCACCAAGAGGATCAAGGGTCTCAAACAGATGCCATATGCTGCTCGGTTAAAAACTCCAGCTCTACTCAGTTGCATAGCCTCTGGCGATCTATGCCTGACATACAAAGCTATGTCAAATCCAGAATTAATGGACATGCTCCACCTCAGTAAATCTAAATCCTTGGAGCCACAGGGACTTGAACCTCAGCACAGAAATAAATAGAACTTGTTGGAGGGACAGGTTCATACCAGAGGCTCCTTCATCTGGAATAGAATTCCAGTTCATGTGACAGAGCACCTCACTGAATCTCTTCAAGAATATCTCAGGTGGATATCTATTTGTCCCAGGGATTACTCGTGTCACTATTAGACAGAGGCACAGTAAACTAAACCTAAAAAGCACATATACTCAAATCAAGGGGTGGTGTAAGCCATACAGAATCGGGCTAGGCTTATAATTGCCCCAGGGCAGATAGCCTAGTATGAACCTATGAACCTATGAACCTACATCTACCTCCAAATCAGTGTATATGCACAGCTGTTGCTGTAGAAGAAATGGGCAGCTATGGACCTTCCCTACACCTGTCCTGCACATCCCTAGCTGTTTTACCTACTGTCTTTGCCTCTTTGTGCCCCTTTTTCACCACTTTCCTATCAACCCTTTTTCATTTATTTTAAAGAAATTCGGGTGGGGGTAAGTGGGAATAAGCACTTTTAAGCAGCAGTAAGTGGGTTTAAGCTTGTTTGCACGGGGGTAAGCAATGCCTACACAGGTTAAGCAATCTAGAAGCTAAATGAGTATAAGAAACTGTAACTGGAAGTTAGCACTGCTTACCTTCATGTAAACCCGCTTACAGCTGCTTAAAAGTGCCTTAATCCCTCTGTATCTAATGGCCCTTGTTCTGCCCAGCAACAAAATAAACAGCCTTTGCAAGGCTTAAATCCAGGACCCTGCACACCATAGCCAAAGTGATTTACCACTAAACCATGTCAGATATACATAACCCTGATGTTTTCACAAACATATCATCCAGCACAGTCATTCAACACTACAGGAAATGTATGTATACATGTAGATGTATGTGTGTGTGTGTGTGTGTGTGTTGTTATATATATATATATATATATATATATATATATATATATATATATATATATATACATATATATCTATATATATATATATATATATATATATATATATATATATATATATATATACACATATGCGTGTATCTATAGATACATATGTCTACATGTATATGTCTATATATATATATATATATATATATATATATATATATATATATATATATATATGTTTATCTGGTTATATATAACAACTGTCTAATGATTACATAGATATGATGAGTTGAAGTCAACTTCTGCAAAAGCAATTCTATGTCTTTAATACCAACATGCAGACTACACAGAAGGCACTACAGAATAACAATCTTGCTGTGAGGCAACAATGCTACTGCTGCACCACTGCGGCTATATACAGATATATATCTATAGATATAAAAGAGAACATAACAAATACATATATGACCAATGGTACCATTAATGGGGGTGAGGGGGCCCAAGCTAAATACCTCTTGTAAATATTGATATCACCCCCCTTCCCCACAGCCAAACAGATCTGCTCTGCAACACAGTATCAACTGTTGCAAGTCCCATACCCAGAACCCTACACAACATGGCCACAAGACATTAACAGCAATCTATCCTACCTGTATGATGTCAGGATGGTATCAATAACATATCATGGAGTACAGTCTGGCTACCATAGGGAATGTACAATGTGGAACCAATAAACATTCCAAAGATACAAATACACAACACATATATCCAAATACATATATCTATACATATATCTATCTATCTATCTCTATATATATATATATATATATGTAAATACACATATACACAGACATAGATATGAATAGGAAGATACATATTTAGAGGGTGCACAGCATATTGAATAGCCAGTATTCCTACAGTTGCCACCTTTTCAAATGGACAGTGTATGATTCACTCATACAAAAGACAATTGTTGCATGAAACATATACCCACAGAGAAGTCAAAGGATATGACACCACAGACAGGTTTGCATACATAAGAAATGTGTATTTGTGTACTATTTCAGTTGTATATGCCATGTCATATAGCTGTTAGGTCTTTGAAATACATACTGAGTAATGCAACGCTCAAGCAGATCATATTATATAGTAATCCGAAAGCATAACATATGTTACTGTCCAGGCCAAGGCCTTCAAGTACTTCAACAGTAAAGAAAGACGGGGCCAGAGGATAAAAATCAATCAACAGTAAGTAATGCAGATGTATAGTTCAGCAGCCTCAAATTACACTCTGTACTCAACTCCTAGGAGGAAAAGAATTAAGTTGCCATGATGTGGATGCATCTGTTACATAACAATGCTTGACTGAAAAAATGACAATCACACTGACAAACAGAACAGCCTGTATGACAGTAAGCACTAGGCCACCAATGTTCCCAAGGTGAAATGTATGGAAATGTACAGCCATAAACCTTAAGGCAGCTTACTACCAATATCCCTTACATGTTGTAACAGTCTAGGTTATATATGGTGCATACCCCTCCCTTATAGACTGACTTACAGGGCCATATAACACTGTTACATACACTGACCTCTGGACTGCAGAATGGCACACATGTTTTGTGCAGCTGAAACCGACATATATATGGACCCTCCCCCACAATATGTGTAAGGACCACAACAGCACTGGAATGATTGCAGGAATGGCAGCACAACATAATCACAGGGTACTATATTACAACCTCTTACTGCATGTCATCTGGACAAAACTTGGTATATAGGTGGAGGACCGAGGCTGGAACACAGGGCCATATGTGAAATAGTGTTGTTATACACTGAGAAAGTTGCCCTACAAAATGGCAAACCCCTTTATTGGAACACAAGGCCCCATATGTTTTAAAAATTTGGGGAAGTTTCCCAATTTTTTTAAAAAAAAGGGGGGTTTGTGAAATTTTTGAAAGTGGGGGTGTTTAAAATTTGTTTGTTTGGGGAGAGTTTATTGGGGCCCCCTTTGTTTTTTCCCATTTTTTTGGGGGGTCTTTTAACCCTTAAAAAAAAGGGGGGCCAACCCGGAAATCGGGGAAAACGGGGAAAGTAAAAATTGGGCCCCAAAATTTTGGACAACACCGGTTTTAAATGCAAAAAAGGGGGGGGAAAATCCCCCTTTTAACAAAAAAAGGGGGAATGACAAGGGGGCCCACAAAAGGGGGTTTTGAAAACAAATTTGAAGGTGTTCCCCCTGGGCAGAAAAAAGGGAAACATGTCCCTGCCATCCTAAAAAACCATGAAATTAAAGCGGGTTTGAAAAAAATAAAAAAGTTTTTCAGTTGGGTTGACTTTAAATTAAAATGAACCCCGAAAAATTTAAAACATTTACACTTAAAATTTTTAAAAAAAAAAGGGGGGGTTGGGATTGGGGTTTGTTTGGGGTTTTTTGGTTGTTTGGGGTTTTTTTTAAAAAAATTTTTTGAAATTTAATTTTTGGGCTAAGGGGTTTTTCCCCCAAGGGTTTGGGGGGGCCCCAAATCTGGGGGGAAAAGGGCCAAAAAAATTTTAAAAAAATTCCAAAACTTAAAACCCACCTTTAAAACCCCCCAAAAAAACAAAAAAAAAAAACCAACAAAATTTTTCCCAAAAAAAAACCCCCTTTTCCCTTTGGAAAAAATGAATTTTTGGGGACTTTAAAATTTTAAAAAATTGGCACATTAAAAGGGGAATTAAACAAATTTTTGGGGGGGGCCCGAAATTGGGCCAAGTCAAAAAATTTTTTTGGCAAATTGATTAGGGCCGGGGTTTTGGGAAATTTTGGGGGGGGGCCCCCCGGGTTTTGGGGCCCCCAGCCCGGGATGCCCACAAAAAAGGGGGAAGCATAGTGGAGGTGGGTGCTACCCACACAATGGCAGAGGAGCATGCAGGTAAGGCCATAAAGCACATCAGTAGACCACTGTTGTGTATCCATCTGCATCTGTACAATTAGATCATGCATATGTGAGATGACATATATATAGTCTGTTGCTGCGTAGTAGTAATAAACAGATGTGCATAATTTGCAGTATTGTGGGCTTGTACTGCTGATGTACTGTAATGCTGCACCCACCCTGTACCAATGCCACAGCTGTGGCTACTGACATCACATCTCTCACACACTTATGTAGGTCCCTCTGGTATACCTCCAAGGCAGCAGCCTGTAGCTGGTGAGTATGGTGTTTGTTCTGGTTTGCCAATACACCGGTCATGTTATGGCCATGGTATATTCCATGCACACATTTAACATACCTACCCATAATGTACATGTTCACGTATTGTTGCTGTTAGCTATACTGCATCACAGTGGTCACCATGATGGTGTATATGAAGGATATGTCAGACTCCTGCAATATAACTAACATCCTGTCATTGCAAAATGTGTGCACAGAGATGAACATAATGGAGAGACAAATGGCCTACATTAGGGACATGTGTGAAACATCACCCTTATAAAGTGCTACAACAGTGTATATACCAGTATTTCAATGGCAACTGTTACAAATCAACGCTACGGCATATCACAATACTGCAGTCCACAACCCTTACAACCTGCAATGTGGTCCTAACATGAGCAATGAGTGTGTAATATGGAATCGTATGTGAGGACATCAAATATGGGGAATACATACCTTCACAAACACTGTAAGCATATGTGTGCACACACTCCAGATAAAATATAGTGTAGGCAGCTGTTGAGGTACAGACCACATGAATTTGTCATGGAAATGCACCTTCCAGTAAGTACATGTCCCAATGTCACACCAAGAAATGGTCTACTGTCCAAGACATTTGGCCATCAAATGTGCCTACTTACCTGCAACAGAGGCAGCCATGGCTTGCACACATCTTACATGCCATAGCGTGGACCCCATACCCAACAGTTAGCACCCAGAAGTTGGACATGTAGCCATACCTCACCACTGCATATACAATGGCAAACAGTGCAGACAGTCATGTAAGTGGTTAGGATGTATGGGACAGGAATTATGTAGGAAATAAAAAGATGGTCATTCAAGACAGATGATGTTGCATGTAGAAAACCAGTCATGCAGGCTGCCTAGTAGTAAGCCACAACACTGAGGGAGTTGCAGGAATGTCTAGCAAGTACTAGCTGTGCAGTATGCGTGTCAGCAATTGCCTGGACTCTGCAAATGTGTGGCCCATGGGTTAGGGTAATCAGATTGGACAGTTGTACCACAGGAAACATCAGCCATGCCTCTCTACAGGTAGCATATGCATAACAGAAAAGGTCCCGAAAAGGCATGCATTGCAATGTGTACTGATGTACAAAGACCATGTTGGAAACCTACAGACAGTATCACGTAAGATACATGTGCTGCACAACCAACACCTCACCCCACCTCAGGCCCACCATCCCCATCTGTACCGTGCTGGTGCCAGTGTACACCTGTATGTTTGCCATTCATTAGCTGGGACTAGGCTGTTACACATGGTGTTCAGTGTTTGGGCCACTGCAAACTGACACACATGTATAGGCCATAATTGTCAAGCATCTGCAAAAAGGCTGATGATGGGGAAGGAGTGTCATCATGACACAACAGTGCACTGCAGCAGGGATCCAAAGGATGCTACAAATGGCTGTATCTGCACACAGTCAGGGTCAGGAACTGTGGCAGACATAACCCTGACTCTACAGCAATAGTGACGGCAGTGTGTGAACTCCAAGTGATATGAACACGAATTGACCTTGCGATCATGCAGACTTGGGGGACATGTGTAGGCAGGCTGACCAAATACTCACAGATGCAGATGGCCCATGCTAGTATACCCCTGCCAGGAATAGTGACTGCTGTAGTACACATAAAAGTAGGTGCAACAAACAATCATGATAAGGGTGTTCACACATATGCACCCACAAAGTGTATGCATCTCAATCAGCATCAGCACAACTAACACATTTGTTTGACACTGCATTTGATTGTGCAGGACATATGTCACATATCAGGCTCATGTAATTTTAACATATGCAGTAATGTTGTCCCATGGCATATCAAGGAGAAGGGTGTCATATCAATAAGGGTGTGTACACTCCCATAGTCACGGTAAGGTTTGACGGTTATCAGTGTAATTGTTTTGTATTGGTCATACATGCACCGCTGATGATGACATCTGTAAATCAGACATCAGGCATTCACAAATGACATCTGGCCACATATCTTCCCAGGTATGTGTCGGACAAACACATAGGGGCTGTGAGCAGCAGAGCAGACATAACTGACATAGTAATACACATTCAGCAATGGTATGTACACCTGTGAGGTATGGTACACAGTACATGGCAGGGTGCCTAACAGGTGCATAGCAATACTGTGTACATGGGTGCAGTATTTCCCAGGGGAAGGGGCATCACCTACTAATACAAGCCCATGCGTGACACACATGTAAACTGTTGCTAGCATGGATTAACTATAGCTGCACAGCATGATGTTGAGTGCCATATGTTATGCATGTTTACAGATGGGTAATTTGAGGTCTGTGTGTAATATCTTCATGCAGCCTCACCTGTAAGTGTGTGTGGGGGATGGGGTTATTTTGTCTGTAAGTGCAATCTGGTGGAGTGGAGCGGGGTTGATGTATGTAGGATCTGTGTGTGTTTGTGTGTGCCATGTTTGTACATGTATGATTGTGGGGCTGTTCATATGTCTCAACTTCCCTTTGAAATCGTGCAGTACATGGACATGGACTGACACATGAGACACCAGGAATAATTGTCTGATATGTAATCTCAGGACAGCTGATAGTATAATAAGGTCTGTAGCATGGAAAATGCATTGGGAGGGAAACTAGACACCAGGTATACTGTTATAATTGCAATCAGCAGAAAGGTGAAAGAATACCCATGTATGCAGCACTACAGATGCATTGGGGAATTACTACACAACACTAGTGAGTGTATCCAAATATTACTGTTGTCCACATAATAAGTTGATAGACCAACAGATCTTGCATCTACTGAGCAATAGTTACATATGACACTCCAGTGCATGACATTATTGAGTGACTGTAGTAGCCCCTAACATATGGGGACCATGCTTATGATGTCTGGACAAACCCAGGGTGAACACTGGATGACAGCAGTGAGTCCTTGTAAAACCCACTCCAATCAAATCAAAGAGGTAATGGAGTAAAAGGTCATGTTTTGTGATCACTTGTCTAGGCAAGTAGAAGAATGATATGTTAACAACTGGTATTAATCAGTGTAAGTTTCGAAGTATGATGCAAGATGGACAACTTAAGAGAATAAACTTGAGACAGTCTGTAAACTTAGGGACAGGTAGGTATTATGGTGGAATGTGTGTGTGTGTGTGTGTGTGTGTGTGTGTGTGTGTGTGCGTGTGTGTGCGTGTGTGTGCGTGTGTGTGTGTATGTGTGTGTACTGTTGAGCAATGACATACAGGACTTAAAGTGCGTTTCTTGTGTTCCCCTCACAGGTGGCAATGTGGGTCAGGGTCCCTCTTGCAGGCAATCTGATGTTGGTGTCCATACAGACACTGAAAATTATAATAGGTGTGTTGAGGCACAGGCAGGGTTGTCAGATGCCGAAACTGTGCCATTGTTTGACATCCTCTTGTTATCCACCCCATCCCTGCACACAGTCACAATGCCTATAGATACCCCATCACCAGTGGCCATAGCAGAGGGACATTTGGTGGTTGGTGGCAGTGCACAGGACAGTGTGGTATCTATGGCTGCTGTGTCTGGACACAGCAACCATAGCCGAATGTCTGGCAGGGTACCACATAGGCAGATGCACAGGGGTGCTCATGGGAGGGCTGCTGATCATCATGCCCCTGGTAGAAATGCCACATCTCGTACCACCAGATGCATGTTTCAGGCTGTCGTGTAGGCACAGGCATGTATGTAATGGTACACAAGACAGGGTCTGAGGCTGCAGAGGGCTGCTCTTTCAGCTGTAAGTGACAACATTCGTGATCTTGCAGGTGCCCTCTGTTATTTTACAGAGGTTATGGATAGATGGTGGGGTGAGATGATGGGACTCCTTGACCATGGATTGTCCATGCTATAGCATGTGATGGGAGTGGTGCAGCAGCCACATGGACATAGGCCAGCAACACCAACATCTGGAGGTCGACGTGGATGTGCAGGGACACCAAGCCGCTCCTGTAGTGGCAGTACCAGCCCCAGCACTGCAGGAGGGTGCTGTTCACACCACACCACAGCAGGCCACATGCACATGGCCCTGGCCAGTCCCAGGAGGGACCTGGTTCCAGCGGACATATGTCATCATCAGGGAAGAGTAGCATATTGAGGCTTGTACCTGGACATGCCTGTGGAGCTCCTGGCAGGCACAGTTCTCATGTCCATGGCTGGAGGTGGTGAACTGCACACCCTGCCAGGTATGGTCTGCAGCTATCCAACAAACACCTGTATAGGGCAGCCACATAGCAGAACTATGTGCATGCATACTCACACTCAATATAAACAGACCTAGGGCAACCCCATACCTACACACACCACATCACCATGGCCATATCAGTAATTAAAACCCCTCAGTCACACACATGATGTCAAATGTATGGCCCAGCCTAGGTTACTGGCAAACCAACAACACACCCTGTGCATATGATGATACCTGTTCCACATCCCTGTCATCCATAACATTGATGCAGGGACAGGCTAATATGTTTTTTATGCACATGGTGACTATACTACAGTGTAGCAATGTACTGCTGTGTAATATGTTGTCAGCAGTAACTTTTAATGCTTACATGTCAGGTAGTGTAGTTGTCCAGCCATGATGCATTATAGCTGTTATTAACACTGAGTGATTGTGGTCTCCATAATGTTATCCATTTGTGTTGTAGGTATCCATGTGTCAGCAGAAGGATGGTCTGCTGTCATATCTCACAAGGGGTATGGCACTGTGGTGACACCTTGGCTCTGCCATATCCTGGGTACAGGTGAACACATGTCACAGGTCTGTGCAACAGTTACTGCCTGTGCCACATGGCCGATAGGTCTGGGGGTGGTGTATACAGGTGAGTGCATGGTGGCTGTTGTTAGCAGCCCTTCTACAGTGGACAATGGTAGTTGTACTGGGTGGTACACACCACATGTTTGTGTATGATACACACAGAGGCTTAGGTGTTGATGCACTACACAGAGAATATTTCACACATGGATGTATGTACCTGTGCAAGAAACCCATTGTAGCCTATGTAATTCCACCAAGCCAGACTACGCAGAACAACACATTGTGGAATAAGCAGTTTGCTAGTTTAATGTCATTGATGATGGTACTGGCAGTGTATATGTCCCCTTCCCCAATGTAGTGCAATCCTCAACATGGTAAACATATATGTGCTGGTGTGGGTGGCACACCCCTACCCTTTGGAGGGTGAGAGGTGCTGTCAAACCACAGATAGTGTGATAGACAAATACCTAATCTGTTAACATGAACTGTACAGTATTACAGCCAGCTACATGGAGGGAATACACTCAACAGTAATCACAATGATGTTGGCTGTGTCCACAACAGCCACACCCACCTATATATACCAAAACCAGTATCGCTGCACACCTATACAGTGGAGGAGAGGCCATTTACACAGCTAACAGTAGTTGTGATGGAATGTATGTCCACAGGATGATACCTGTGACATGTTAGCATATGCAATGCAGTTTTTGGACAGATGACCACCTGTGACATGTATATTCTGCAACCTGAAGTAGATCCTTCCACATACATGCACACTCTTACTTGGCAACACTGGGACTAGACCCCTAACTTGGTATGTAGTGCTACTGATGTATGTGGCTTTAATTGCACACACCACACAGCTTTTAGGATGAGGTGTGTTCCAGGTTACATGTTACATGCAGAACATCCCCAGGGATGTACAGTATAGTAATGGGGGATGTAATGGTTGTATATGGACAATACATAGTGTGACATACTGTCATATACACATTGACAAACACATAACAGTCAGACACACATCTGAGAGACCTGGGCCTATCAGTGCTAACTACCTTGTCAGTGTGTCCATTATGCTACAGGTAGGTTGCACAGAGCACATGCATAACTGGGCTGGATAGTGTTATCAGTTACCTGTATGGTTGATGTTGACAGTGGTCACCATACAGTGATACATGGGGACATGTACCAGAGGTACCATGATGTAATGACAGTATACCCAGCACCCACACCCCACTGTGGATATTGTATGCACTGGAACCCATGATGACACTCTGACATACCCACCATCACACATTGACCAGGACTGCAATACAACCCCTTGTCCATCCCAAGAGTGCTAATACAGGGATATGCATCTAATGCACATGTCACAGGCATAGTAGGGTGATGCATTCTCATGCCTTTCTACAGGCAACAAAATCACTATCCCTAATACTGTGTGGCAATGCATATTGTAATAGGAGTATGTGGCCTTGGAATGCTGTACCCCACATATATACACACATGCACACACTTGCCAGAACTCAGTGGGTATCCCATGCCTATCAACTCATTTGTAGAACAGTGTTGTGCTGGTACTGCAAGGCCCAGGTAGCCCTTAGGGAGAGGAGCATAACAAGGTACATGTAATGTCCAGTACTGCATAAGCCACATCTAACTATGGCAATGGGTGGTGCGGTAGGTGTGAAGGTCCTCAGGGTATTCCCAACTACAGGTCTACAAACATACAGACACTGATATTCTCAGTAATGCATGTGTACACATTTGTCAGTACTGGGGTGTATTGGTGCAGGTGTTCATAGGTGTGTACCAGGCTATTATCCATGGAGAGATGGGAAGTGTAGGGGATGTGTGTACAGTCGTATCATGCCAGCAGGCCATCTATCAACAGACACCACTGTGGTGACCCTCAGGGTGAGAGTGACATGCATCAGTCATTCCTCTGGGTACCTCCTGCAGAGGGCTGGTGAAGTGCTCCAGTTGACATGTATGCAACATGTATTACATAACATGGTTAGTGTCTGTCTTGGAGACCTGTACCCAAGCATATTCTGCTGACTGTGGTAGTGTAGTTGAAGTATCCATGGCATGTGGTGCATACAGGGTGTTGAGTCCTATCTGTGACATTTATAACACAGCTGGACAGACATGTCAGTATCAGTCAAGCATAAATTGCCTGTAAGTATCCAAGATGGCTACCTGACATCTGTACAGGGACTGACAGACATCAGCTCACCAAATAGCTATGCATTAGGATGAATGTGTTGACAGGTAGACGTCTGACACTGATAGGTGTGCCATTACTACATGATGGCAGCCCTCAATGACATGTGCTATACACAAAGTAGTCTACAGTTATTTTCCACGTCAGATCATTATTCAGTAGGAAATATTTAATGAGACAAAGCTCACACACCAGGAACACAACCGTTTGGACTCAGAGTCCATCTTCGCATGCAGGGGTGTTTGTTTCCAGTACTACAATTAGCAATCTACTCTTATTTGGGAAAGCATTGTCAACAGTAGTAATGTAATGATACACTACATGCCCGTGTGACTGCACATAATCTGGGATACCACCCTTGTATGTAACACATTCACATGGATAAGAGTGTTGTACAAGCCACATATACTCAAGTGTCCCAGACAGAAGACTCACACCCCTTGCTACTGTAATGACAGCACATAGACACATGTTATGTACATGGCATTATATACACTTATTACAGATGCCATTACTCTGCTATGTTATCAGACTGGAATTGTGAGCACTGGTTACCAGGGCTGAGCCATGCTTAGCAGGTGTCAGCATTGCTGCAATATAGCAGCTAAGCACATTTGCGCACTGGGAAGCAGAGCCTACATGGTATAAGCACCCGTATGTTTAACCGTACCCTAGCGCTGCTTAGCTTCATGCAAACCCTTGCTCAAAACTGCCATAACCACTCTGTAGCCAGCAGCCCTTGGTCTGCCCAGCAACAAAATAAACAACCCTTGCAGGGTTTGAGCCTAGGGCCCTGTACACTATAGTCACAACAGTTAACCGCTACGCCATGACAGCTGTGATGACAGTTGTTGCTTTTCCAATATATCTGTCAGTACACATATTTAATAGTATTGAACAATTGCCGTGACTTCTACAATTGTGCAGTACTTGTTAGGGATATTACTGTTGCATCACATATGTTGTTATATCTCAATATACACATATCAGATACATACAGTGTGATACATCTGGAAAGGTATACACAACAGTAATGTTTACACATGACAAGGATATGGATATATGCATATACTTATGTAGATATATGTGTACATGTACATACACATATATATTCATATATATGTACTTATATACATCTGTATAGTGCACCATATATATGACCATATATACATCTCTCTGTATATATATATATATATATATATATATATATCATATATATATATATATATATATATATATATATATATATATATATATATATATATATATATATATATATATGTCAATATATATGTAGATGTCTATAACTATATATGTGCATATATGTCTATATATCTGTATATGTGTAGACATATATAGATGCGTATGTATATATATATATATATATATATATATGTGTGTGTGTGTGTGTTTGTCTATGTATATATATATATATATATATATATATATATATATATATATATATATATATATATATCCATATATGTTTGTAGCTATGTATATGTGTATATATCTATATAGATATATGGATATATATATATATATATATATATATATATATATATATATATATATATATATATATATATATATATACACATATATGTTTACCATATGTCCAGAACATGGAGTGGAGTCATACTTCAGCACCAATAGTATCGACCTCTTAGTGTAAGGGGATGTCATGTATGTATTGCAGGTATATATGTAGACTGTTGCTACTGTAACAGGGTTGTCTTAACAGAAATGTTGTGTGTGAGAGGTCACATCTGCTATTGACATATACGCCATCAGTTATTGACAGACATCCTAAAGTCTTCATAGTATAGTACCACTGATATCACATTAATGATCCTGTGGACTACAGCAGAGATATGACCAATAAATGTGGACAGTCTGGCACACTCTGGTCAGTCCAGAGGTATACACAGATCCCCTTAGTGCGAGATGTGGACCATGCCTGACAATGTGGAAGTTAGCAGCCATGTAAATGGGTAAATCATGTAAATACTTGACTACATATGTCCACACAGTTCATGCAGTCACACACTCCTGCCTGTCCTGACACATAATAACCGGTGGTACAGATGTCACATGGCCACATACTACCCACTAGCTAGTGACATACATCTGTACAGCATCTCACTGCTTTGTCAGAAATACATGGCAGTTATGGTGGCCCAGTAGCAGTTAATCTGACAAATATTTGGACATAATATCACACTGGGTAATTACACCAAGCTGCTAGGCATGTAACAAAACACTGTGCAAACTACAGGCAGACTGCCACAACACTGGCCTACATTTCTTATGGGGGAATACACATGTACCTGCAAATATAGCAGGTTCTACAGGCATGTCACAGCACAGAGTAACAGACACCTGTTTGAAAGTGCATACCCACAACCAATGTAAACAAAGCCACATATGGTAAGTAAGCTTACTGTTACAGTATATGGACTGTCTGATCAACACCATCCTCATATGTGCCACTCACTCACTAACCCTACATATACTGGGCCACGACACAGTGTGGTCCGATGCCTGTCTGTGGTATGGGACATGTCTGTGTTTGGCCCTGCAAACATGTAATCCGTAAGGGTACCATACACTGGAGCAGCATGTAACATCAGATAGAACAGGACCAAGTACAATGACATCTACCACAGTCTGTACACAGGCCAAGCTATGTGTTAGCAATACATATACTGTCAACAATCACCATATGTACACAGACCTCACTACTGTACAAACAACCATAGAATGGCCAGGTTATGTCCTCAAATATAACCCCTACTATACATAACATGTCTACCAGTTTGATATTTCACTGGCTTGTTATCAGGTAGGATGTCAATAAATAATGGTGTACAGAACATATGCACCTCTTACTGCATGACATATGTACAAAGGTTGACAGATTTGTGGCTGGAGGCACAAACACAGGCCCAGTTTTGACATATTGCTGTGATAACCTCATACATTTACTGTTGCAACAGGGTTTGTTGTGAAATATGTCCTATGAGGGATATGAAGTCAGTAACTCTCATGGCTGTCATCATGTACTGACTGCAATCCTCAGACTATGCTTCTGCAGCTCTAAGACAGGTAATCTGTGAGTAACACAAGACACATAAAACTCCAAACACTGGCCAGTCTGCAGATAACCCTACATGTGGGAGTTTCCTCAAACACATAACACTGTCATGACAGGTATTAAATCATGTAGACCAGCCATATCCACACAAACCCTGTTAAATCAACATTACTCCAAATGCAGAAGAGTAACACTTACATTCTGCAGTCATGCCTGGAACATCCCCCTCCTGTTTGTTGGCCTGTCTCCACAGTGTATGTTGTTAGAGGTATATCCCACTACCATCTCTGATGCTGTTTGCCAAACACCGACATGAAGTCTTGCTCACAGTGAATGAAAAGGGCCAACACCAACATGATGTTCCTAGTTATAGGAGTGTGTTTCCATGCAATTGGCTATGGGAATGTTACCACAGCTGTTCCACATACAATTAGCTAGTGAGGGAATGCACATCATGCAGAGGCCATCTGCTGATCATGAGCATAACTTACAAAACACAAGCTGCTGCCTAAGCAAAGCAGGTTTACTTCTCCACATCCACCAGAGAGGGAGTGAGAGAGACAGACAGAGACAAAGTAAGACAGGGAGGGGTTGGGAAGTAAAACCTAAGCATGTTTGTGTCACACACTTACCAGTACGGGGTTTCAAACCCCTGACTATGTATTGCTATTATATGTCTATGCAGCTATTGCATGTGCCAGAGAGCTTATATGTTGGGGAGCTGTCCAACGGTATATTTGATGGTGAGTGGCATCAGCAATAGTGATAAAGGAGGGATAAGGTAGGTGTAGTACATGTGGCTGTCTACAAGAACAGGTGTCAAGGTCGGCACATCCACACTCTTTCAGGGACTCACACACATTATCACAGTTGGCAGGGTCAGGATTAGGCTTCCTAACTAGCTAGTTTGCCACAATATAGTAATTTGCAGGTATCACATGCACCACAGGGTTTATCAGGATGATATATGGACAAAGGATATGTCAAGATGTCTGACATCAGAAGGCATGCTTCAGTAGGCCAATGGGAGGTGTAGTGAGTGGGAATGGCGTCCAAATCGTTATACTCCACACACACACACAGACACAGGTTTGCCAGTACTGACATGCATGGGTGCATTGCTTCACAGTGGTATACCTTGGCATCAGGCCACATGTCAATGGTCTGCAGTGTGGCTCAGGGGTGTAGTGTCTGGATTGGCCCACACTTGTGGGTATTGTATTCACCATCCAAGCATCTGGGTTAATATTGTGGGTGGCCAGTGCTGTGCAATGCTTGCCATGTATGTGTTCTATATTCCATAACATGGATGGTGTCTGGGATGTGCACACATCCCACATGCATGTTCTGTGACATGTGCAAGTGTACCTGGGTTGTCTGGGGCATGTTTTGTAGACAGATTGTTATCATCAGATGTGTCATTCCTGACCCCATGTGGTGAGACCTGTCAATGGACACCAGGTTGACCCTGCACCTACATTGACAGCATGATACAGGTATTCTCTGGTGTCAGTGGTATCTATCCATACAGGACATGTGTATAAGGCATGGTATGTCCTTTGTTGGTTACATTTGCTGGCTCTACAGTTGTTGCAGGCATCCAGTGGGGAACATAGCGAAGGAGCATTGTATGCAATGATTTGCCTATTATAGGGATGGGACAGAGTGCCATGTCCTCTGTAGTCCACTGCAATCACACCGTGGTTACTATCTGTGGGCAATATGCAGGGAACTACCAACATAATGGTTGTTGCCTAGCCGAGTGTGTTGGTGTATGAGACATGGGTGGAGAGTGTTCTCTGGGTAATACAAGGGTTGCCTATATTGTTCCCCAAGCCATGATGTCAAATGTAGGGGTATGGATTGTCTACCCCAGCCTCTCTGCTGTTTGAGATCTGTTACCCTTGTCAGGTGGACATTGTGACATATAATAGGCCCACCATATAAGAAATTTGCAAAACCCACTCCACAATGAGTCCTGTTATTACACACTCACAGCTACCTCCACACAGGATATGTATGACACACACACACACACACACACACACACACACACACACACACACACACACACACACACACACACACACACACACACCAAGTCTCACAGTTGCCATGTGTGGGATTAGAACACCTACCTAACTAGTACATCACACTACAGCATTACACAGTTATAGCACACACCATGAAGCTACTGGGGGCTAATCCTTCCCCAAAGGTGTATTTCAAAGTGAATGCCATCAGCAGGCTTGCCAAAGTAGGGCAATGGACGTTGTAGTGAGTGTGAATGGCCTCAAAAGCATTGCTCCCTACACAGACAAACAAACACACACACAAACACGCAAAGATTTACAGTTGCCATGTCTGAGATTAGAACTCCTACCTAACTAGTACATCACACTACAGCATTACACAGTTATAGCATGTGCCGCTGAGGTTACTGGGCTACTCCTTCCCCAAAGGTATATTTCAAAGTGAACGACATCAGCCTCCATGCCAAAGTAGGGCAATGGAAGTTGTAGTGAGTGTGAATGGCCTCAAAAGCATTGCTCTCTACACAGACAAACACGCACACAAACACACAAAGGTTTACAGTTGCCATGTCTGACATTAGAACTCCTACCTAACTAGTACATCACACTACAGCATTACACCGTTATAGGATGCACCATGGAGATTACTCAGCTACTCCTTCCCCAAAGGTGTATTTCAAAGTGAATGACATCACCAGGCCTGCCAAAGTAGGGCATTTGAAATTATAGTGAGTGCGAATGGCCTCAAAAGCATTGATCCCTACACAGACAAACACACAAAGTTATACAGTTGCCATGTTTGGGAATAGAACCCCTACCTAACTAGTATATCACACTATTGCATTACTCAGGTATAGCACATGCCACAGAGCTTTTAGGGCTACTCCTTCCCCAAAGATGTATTTCAAGGTGAAGACATCAGCAGGCTTGCCATAGTAGGGCAATGGGGAGTGCAATGTGTGTGCATGGGCCATAACCCATTCATCTGGAAGCAGATACACAACACTCAGGCACACACAGGTTTATATTTCACAGGTATGTGTATACAACTGCTAGATGACTACTGATTTGTACAGTCATGTTACACTATTATCACAAGCACCACAGACACTATATTGCTGAGGGATACCAGAGGCACATGTCTACAGTGATTGACATTTGCACATCATGTGGTTTTAGCCAATTGGATGTGTGCTGGTTGGGACAGGCCTCATGATGGGAGGCTCTTTATCACTGTCTGTCACTCTCTTCCACACATCTATGTATGTGTAATTTTGGCCTTTTATAGTGTGTTGTCCTTGGATATATTTGTGTATTCCTATCCAATGTGTGTGCAAAGCATGACTGGTGTGTAGGTAGGTTGTACTCCAGTGCAGGCTTTTGTGTTCTACACCTACAGCTAGCAAGCTGTTTCTGCGGAATATCTGCAGATCGGTTGACAATATGGGGTCAAAATGGGCAAAGGATAGTGGGTTACTGTATGTAATTGTGTCTGTGCTGCTTCTGCTACATGGTCTTGATGTTAGCAGAGATATTCAGACATATGTACTGTTTTACACTGTGATGTTTTATGTCATCAAGTACTGTCAGGTATGCA
Source organism: Protopterus annectens (assembly GCF_019279795.1). Lineage (NCBI taxonomy): Eukaryota > Metazoa > Chordata > Ceratodontiformes > Protopteridae > Protopterus > Protopterus annectens. The sequence goes on along the minus strand of NC_056725.1, from coordinate 1,620,846,649 downwards.
TATTTGCTTGCAGTAATGTCCTGGGGAATGCAGGGTGAATGCAGCTGTGTCCAGTATTGTGGTCTGCAGCCTATGTATTCTTGCACATTCATGCCATTCTGGAGGGGAAGCTGCAGACACTTGCTGATGGGTCTGTGTAAATGATTCAGCATGTTGGTACAGTGGTGGCTGAGGATACCGTGCTTGTACATCCATCGATGTGACAGTATAGCCATATCCTGCTGTGGCCATACCTCATATATGTACAGATTCACACAGGTTACCCAGAGGCAGGGGTCATAATTCTGGACATCACCCCTTCACATTGTGGTTTATGAGCAGGTTTGTAGCCACCCATTCCTGTGTTTGCAGGCAGGGATAGTATGTGCACACAGCTGAGTTTGAGACGTCACACACTCCATGCCGTCCATGCTCCTAACCCTCCCTCTATTATTCTATCCTCTTTCAAACATTATGCAAACATTATCTGATAAGCTCCCTATAGTTATCACCTCATCCCAGCAGTTATTTGGTGTTGGTACACAGTTCATACAGTAGGACATGATGGACATGTTATTGAGATTTGTCCACATGGCCTTTCATTTGAGTTCTGTGGACTGTTATGTTATTTGGGAGTCCATGACATAACATACATTGGCAGTACGGGTGAGACACAGGCCTTAGGCAGAGGACTGTAGGCTATTTGGTAGTGATGCAGGCAAGCTGTAGCAGGCCATTGCAATGTGTGACTTCTACAGTCCTAGACTGCAAGACACTATATTCCCCTTGGGTGACAGGGTAGGTGTGCAAGGTGTGAATGCCAATACTTTCTATCATTATTATTCCAGTGTTGTGGATGCTGGCAGGGTGCTGATTACAGCTAGGGACACAGCTGCATGGGAAACCCGTTATGCATGCTACATTCTTTGGCTATTGCCATACAGAGGTGGGGGGTCATAGTGTACTCATTCCCAACAGCAGGGATAAGACCAGAGAGGTACCTGTGGGTGATGGTGGGGTAAGCTGGGTGCATGTATGCTATGGACAATACTTGCATCTGACTCACAGATATGCATGGGACATTCCACTTATGCTGGCTTGTGCAGGGATATCAGCCATTTCTTAATACTGCATACCTGTGGCCTTTGTGATCTGCTAGTTTTTGGCCAGATGACATCGGTATTCCATACTACAAACCCAACTAATGTGCTGCGAACCTGTACGTACAATTCCAAAGGTGTGTCCATTTGATAGTAACATTTTATACATTGTCGGTCTGGGGTACTTCCACCTGTGTATTGTTTGTATGTCTGGGCCCACATTCATGTCATGTCCATCTTTTTGATGGTGACAGATATTACTTCCAAACATTTACTATGGCTTACTGCTGGAATGTGTTTTTCTGGGATGCATTGTTTTTGGCACTGCAGTTGTGAGAACTTGGCCCTGTCATCAGCAGTACTGGCCAATGGCCACCAGGACAAACCTCACCATGTCTACATAGTGACCACTCTCACACAATATACAACACATGCCAACCTAACACATGCAGCCCTGCATATTGTACACATGCTACAATCTATCCTGCTACTTTGGCCAGCTTGGGTAATCTGTGCTCCACTGTTATTATACCTACACATACATATTACTACATTTCTGCATAAGATTGGGGGAGCACACCTGACACTTGTACACATTTGCTGTGACTGTACTGGTATTTCAGGTATTCCTGTTCATTCTGTATTCTGACCTATCATGTTGACTAGGGGCATATCAGTTTACTACAGGTCTTAGGTTTGATTGACCTACATTTCAGTTTCAGACTTCTTACCTTTCAGAACTGACATCCCACTGCCTGACCTGTTGTAGTCCGTCTGTGTAGGTCTGGAGGGGTGATGTTCTCCATAGCCATCAATCAGATGCCTTAGCACAGCCTTTGTTTGTGTTTGTCTATGCCTGTCCTACTGGCTGAGACTGTTGTTGGGTATGTGAGCCTCCCTGACTGGCATGTGTGTGTCCTATGGACACACATGTGGGCCACCACATTTCCTGCAGTGAGTTTTGTCACTTTGTCTAGTACTGGCTACTATGGTGACACCAGTATTTGTTACAGATTTCATGCTGCCACTATAGGTGTCAACTATCTGCTAGCATCCCATTCAGCCACTCAATTCCCTTGCACGCTCACATCCATACCATAGATACAAGTAACAAAACATACTACTCCATTCAGCAATTGATAGGGAGAGTGACTTACCTTGTGGCTGTGCCAATATTGAGGATGGTGCTGGAGGGCTAACTATGTCGGATGCACATAGTACATACCCTATACATGGTTAAGCACAGATAGTGTCATGTTTGGCATCCCTTTTACTGTATGTGTGAGTCAGAGAGAGGTGTCATTCCCTGGGTTCCTACCATGTCAGTGTATGTGCTATGCATTGCCTCTTTGCCACAGCCTGGGCATACTGGGCATGCCTCCTTCTGCTTACTGGGGCAGGTTCAGGTTGTTCCTCCTCTGAGTCACTCTGTGCAGGCCTTGGCAATGGTGGGGGGGGGCTGTGTGGCCCTGCCCCATGCTGTTCCTGCTGCAGCTGTTTCCACAGGATCATATTGTGTAGCATGGCACATACAATGACAATTTGGGTACATGTAGCTGGTGAGTACTGCAAGGCTCCACTGGATATGTCCAGGCACTGGAACTGTGACTTGAGCATCCCAAACACATGCTCTGTTATGATTCTGGTCTGTGTGTGCCTCATTATGGAGTTCTTGTTCGGGTGTGTGCGCATTTCTGATGGGTGTCATCAGCCATGGCTCCAGTGTGTAACCAGCATCCCCCACTAGGTGGCCATAAGGGATGTCCCCACTGGAAAATCTCTGGTACAACTGCATCATATGCCAGATGTGGGAGTCATGATAGCTTCCAGGGCAGCCAGTACACACTTTCATTATAACTCCCTGGGCATCACACAATACCTGGCAGTTGATGGAGGGGAAGTCCTTGGGGTTGATGTAGTCCCTACCCCGCTCACCGGGTGGTGCTTCGATGCGTATGTGCGTGCAGTCTATAGCACCCACTACCTCAGGGTATTCTGCTATTTGGTGGAAGAGATGCATATTGCTGGTCAACACCTCACAGCTGTTGTGGAAATATACATGCTCACCAGCATGTGCTGACATGGCATCCAGGAACTGGTGGAGTACCCTGGATGCTGATGCCTGTGAAATCCCCATGATATTCCCAGTTGGCCTTTGGAAGGTACCTGTGGCTAGTATTCTTAGGCCTACACATACCTTGGTATCCACTGGGATGGGTTCCCCTCTGTTGGTTCTGTGTGTGAGGTATGGCTGGCACAGCTCAACAATTTGCTGTAGGAGGTCCCTGTCTACCCTATAGCACTCCACTATCTCTAGCTCATGTAGCCCCTGGTAGGTTACCCTGGGTCTGTACACTCTTCTCCTTCTCCTCACTGTGGGTTGGTCATCAGCATTCTCATCCTCACCACCCTCAGCCTCTTCCACATGTTGATTCATGATAGCTGCTGCAGCCCCTATAATTTTTTTGCTTTTGTTTGGTAAAATTTCCCCACTTTTGTACACCGGTGGTGTGGAGTTTGTGGGAAAAAAACAGAGGGGAAGGTGTTTGCATAGTTTATAGTGGTGTGCTGGGCTGGGCTGCTGCCTGTGTAATTGGCTGATTCTGATACACTTCACCTGCCAGCTATGCTAGTTTTCCTTGATTACCTTCTTACTGCTGTTTTCCCTTTCCATTGCCTTCCTGTTTAAGCCCAGGGGTGCGCCGTGTAAACACAGTGGTCAGATGTGCACAGAGCTGCTATTTCCTGGTTTACCTTTTTTTCCTTTGAAACACTGTGTGTGACGCACCCACCCGCTTAGGCAATGTAAAGAGTGCTTGGCAGCTTCAGACACACCCCCTTGCTTAGCTCTACTATGCTAAGGGCAAACTGGAGCCACAGGGCTCCAGTAAGCTTACAGTATGCCTGACACACACCTCTATGGTGTTAGCTAGCTCTTAGGTTTGCACCATGGTCTTCCTGCACCTACACAGTTGGGTGCAGGCTAGCCATTAGGGGAAATCTGGGAATCAGTATCATTCCCCTCATTTGCATAGGATTGCCTGCTAATGCCTAGTTACAAGTCTGACACTGAGCCTTCCTCCTTAGCAACCACTATTCACTGGCCACCATGTTGTCTTCTGCCTGCCATTGAGTATAATGGCAAAATTGTGATTTTTGGATAGAATGCTTATTTCAAGTTTTTTTTTTTATTTTTGGGCTGATCCCATTTGCACACCACTGCCCTATATTAACGGCCGAAATCGGCCATTATTTTTACAACTGTTTTCCATGCCAACGGCCATATATTTGGCCATTGGCATGCTTTACACATTATATACACCCTTTATTTGGAGCTGTCATGGCTCCGTTTTTTAGTTTGCCGAAATGTACTCGGTTACTAACCGAGTACACTTCTGCAGATTACACTAGTCCTGCACGGCCGGCTGCCAGCTTCCTGGATTGGAAATTCACTTCATTTGCATGGTTTTCACCTGCAAAGGGGGTAATTTTCATACAGGAGCTGTGTCCATGCAGGAATAGTGCAGGAGTGCTCGTGCACATCCTGGGAGCTTGTTCCTGGATCTCTCGGCAGCCATATTGCCTCAAGCAGCTCCTGCACTTTTCCTGCACACTGTGCAGAGCTTGCTGAATCCTGGGGTAGATGTTTCTGATATGGTATGAGCCCAGTTATTCTTTCAAGAGTAATATATAATTATCAACGATGGGGTGGGTAAGGTCAATCTACCAAATGGGATAGGTAAATTAAAGCACCAAAAGGGAAATTGTCTTGGCTTAAATAGCTCAAAAGGGCAGTTATTCTAATACTTAACTATGAATCTATCCCATAGATATAGTGCCCTTGGTCTTAGTGCTTTGAGAATTTGATTGTGGCAGAAGAGTTTATGTGTAGGTATTTTTTCTGAGAATATTGTAGGGGACTGAAGTTAGAGAGGATTTTGTCTATATTTAATTTGCTATGTCCTCTGGGTCTGAGTGTATGCTATTTAGTATTATAGTACAGTGCTGAATGTTGTTTCTGATATTTCTAGCACAATTAAAGAATGCTTTGTGGTTATATATCATGTGGGTTGCTGTTTTTATTTCATTTTTGAGTTCTTGAAAGTTAAATTATTTTTGCCTGCAATTGATTTTTTTTTGTTTTTGCTATTAAAAGTATTTTTTATGGTAGGGTTGCATGATAAGAGTTTATTTTGAATTTGTTATTTTTATTTCTGCCAGGCAGTAGGAATGATGAACATCTGCACTGTTGCCTTTATAAGGATATTCATTGTCTCATCTTTTTTTACAGACTATGTAAACCTTTGCTAATAATATCAGATAACTATAACCTTAGTTTGTCCATCCTATAGCTGTTTTTTTCTGCTCATGTTTCCCTTATCTCTTGTTTGGTGTTGTCTTCTTGCAGTTGTCTATAAAATATTTTTTGTTTCTCATTACTTGTAATACTATCTAATTTTATCTGTATATCTATCTTTCTCTCTATCTATCTGTCTATTTATATGCATCACAGTCTGTCTGTCTTTCTCTACATATAGGCTGCATTCAAACTGATGAGTGATCCTAGATGGTCACAATGTCTGGCAATCTAATGCTGCACTAAATGAGTGTGGTAGATCAGTAGTACAACAAGTAGCACACTCACCTTTGATGCAGAACGCTATGGGTTCTATTCTCACATTAGGTAAATCAGTTGCTGACCCTGCAGTATAATAAAAGGGAGGTGCAATACTCCTGAATGTAAGGTCCTTTGGATAAGATATTAGACCAAGGCCCCATTTACTTGAGTTGGTGGTAGTTCAGATGGATATAAAAGATGAATGTAAGGTCCTTTGGATAAGATATTAGACCAAGGCCCCATTTACTTGAGTTGGTGGTAGTTCAGATGGATATAAAAGATCCCATGGCACCTATCAAAAATAGTAGGGATCCTTTATTTATATACAAAAATAACACTTATTTACACATTTTTTACATTCATTTCCATAACCACCATCTGATTTTACTTAACATTGTTGCTAAAATTCATTTACCATTAAACATAATTTCATTTATTCTTTTATTCCATATAACCCATATAACACAAAATAACTTTGTATCTATTCTTTTAACATATTCTTTACTTCTATTCTTATAATATCAATATTTAATCATATCCATGTTTATTTTATCCACTTCTTTTATACCTTCAAAAAGTCTTCTTTATATACTTTTCCCCATAACTTTTTTCTTCTTTTGCATTTCTAAAACATGTGTTCTGTAGTTTCTTCTTCTTGACAATGTAAACATATTCTATCACTTATTTCTTATATGGCATATTTCCTTTTACTGGAAATTTATCTATTACCGGTCTTCACAAAAAATCTTGACATTCCGCTTTCTGATTATACCATTTGCTTCTTATTTTTATAGCTTTATTTTTTTCATCTGTTAGATTTTCCTATGGTTTTACAAAGTAATATTTTATCGTTACATTCTTGCATCATACTTTTCTACAGTGTTCTATATCATCAGTTTTTATTTTCTACAAAAAAAATATATATTATTTCTTGGTAATATTTTGTTTCCTCACTTACACACTCTTTTTCACTTTTACTCTTTTTTTATCATACCCCCAAATGTATCTTCCTTATGTTTATACAATTTACAAATTTACTAGTACTCTGTCATCTTTTTCACTTATCCACTTGTACAAATTTAATGAAGCAGCATATACCACTAGGTTAATTAACCCTAAACCTCCTTCATTTTCATACAAAAAACATATTTTTACTGGATTTAATGCAACGCCCCACATAAATGAAATAAATATCTGCAATAATTCCTTTTCAAATACTGTTAGCAACATAAGTACACTTGCTAAGTATGCTATTTTCCCATCAGTACAGAATTTATCAAATAAACCTTTTTTTCTGAATGATAATTTATATGTTCTCCAGAAAAGACATGTTTGTTTTATTTTTTCTGTTGTTTTTCCCCATTGAAGCCTACTTACATTGTTTATTCCCAAATTTTATACCTAAAACAGAAGTTTAAATCATTGTAATATATATATATATATATATATCGCCGGTCTTTACTACATCACCTAACTGTTTACTTTTCTTTTATTTAAAGTTATCCCTATCACCTCTAGACACCTATTTGTGCAAATTATTGCTTCTTTTATCCACATTTTTTTTTTTTTTGCAATTATTATAATGTTATTTTCGTATGTTAATAGAACTGGAATTCTAACCCTTCAGGTGTTATATACCCTTCCTCCTTCATTTTATAATTTATTTCACATGCTATCATCCACAATTCAGACAATTTTTTATAAAATGTTCTCATAGTAATATGATCTTTCCATACCTATACTATTAATTTCTTTCCTTCTTTATTCCATGCTTTCTAATTTATCCTTTTTATGCATTTGCATATTTGTATATATTCCCATTTTCCTTTATCTCTAGCCATATTGCAAGATGATCAGAAAATCCCATTTCAATTACCTCTCCTTCTCCAGTAACTAAACATTCTGATACTATAAAATCATTTATTTCAGTTCTATGCATACCCATTTTGTATGCCCATGAACTGTTGTCCCAAAGTTTTAAATTACCACATCTTATAGCTTCTAACATTTTTCTTGTATAATTTCCTTTCTTTTTATTTTTGCCTCTTAAATCACAGTTGAAGTTTCCTGTTATTATAATATTCATATTTATCACTGCATAGCCTAAATTCTGATGAAATAAGCTTTCCCTTTCTTTATAATTAATATAAGCATACTGTTATAATTCTATATATTTGTTCTTTCCATTTTAAATCTACAGTGGTTAATCTTTCCATTTTTTGCTTAAGTTACATCTAATATCTTTACTTAATTTCTACAGAATATGGCTACTCCAAAACATCTCTCATTTCCCAAATTCCAGATCATCTTTCCTTGTAGTTTCTTTGTAATCTTTCTTCATTTCTTAAAAATCCTGTGTCTTCTAATATAATTACATCTACATCACATATATTACACCACTCCAAAGTTTCTATTCCTCTTGCTGCATTCTTAATACTATTCACATTTATAGAAAGCACTCTAAGATTTTCACTTTCCCTTGATTCATCAGGTTATAATTAATTACTAGGCCAATTTAAGTCTAACCAGTTTCCTTCCCAAAAGTGAGAATGAAACACTGTACTGTTGGTGAGTGAAACACCTTAATCATTATAGCAAGTCACAATCTTTAGCTGTATATATATATATTCTTTTTATCCATTTCCTTTCTTTTTTCTTTTGTACTTATTCATTTACATTTTCTTTTTCTTCTACCCTTTGACCAATAGAATTATTTGTTCCCTTTATTACCTCCAAGTCTATGTCTTCTCATCACTTATTTTAGAACCTTTTTCTATAACCTCCTTCTTAATTTTTCTCATTTAATTTTTCTTATATTTCTACTACTTGTAACATTTCTTCTCTTTCTTTTTCTTTTTCCTTACTCTTATTTTCATTTTTGCAATCCACCCATAAATTCCCAATTTTGTTACATTTGTAACATTTCAGTTCACATTTTTTGCATCATGCCCCATTTACACACAAATATAACATTTCTTTTGTCACAGTTACTAATCAAATATCCTTTTTTTCCACACAAAAAAACATGTTTTGGGTTGTCCCCAGTGTTTTACAACACCCTTATCCCCTCCACATTTATCATGCTTGGGGTATATATATATATATATATATATATATATATATATATATATATATATATATGGGTCTATATTACATAGTCGAAGTATGAAAACTTCGAACATGATATGGTCGAAACCATTTTTTATCTTTCTATTTTTAGCACAATATCACAATCCCAGCCACCTGTCTATAAACCTCTTTTGTCATAACGTTTGCACTTTTCAATGCCCACTACTTCTTTATATAAAGTTTCCAAATAACCTTTCAACATCTCTGTTTCTGTGTCTGTTCAAACCTGTACATGAATCTTCTTTTTTATTTCCCTTTTAAATGTTTTTATCACATAAGTATTCCATGGGTTATTGTCTTTTTTTTTTCATATTTTCCAAGAAAAATATCCATCGAAAAGCAGTCTCATATATATTGTCACAAAATGTCTATTTATTAATAAAAATAAATGTTCTTACCTCATGCACTTTTATACCCGAAGAAGCTATTAAATTGTCTCACAGTTCATACCTGTCCATTTCTTTTTCTTCTTTACTTTGAATCCTTACCAGATTCTTCCATTTTTGTTTTCTTCTGCCATCTTCTCTGCTACTCTGCTTTTGCCTTCTTTTGCTTACTCTGCATATGTTTTCTTTTCTACCTCAGCAGTATTCTTCAGGATTGTCTCTGCATGCTGTTTTTATATTTTATCCATAAAGCACCCCCCCCCCTCAGGAAACATTTCCTTCATTGTTGGACTCACTCTGCACCGCCATTTCTTTAAATAAATCATCCTGCAACTCTTCCAACTGAAGGGTTGTAATTATGTATCCATCTTTTGCTGACTCATCTCAATCAAACAGGTTTTTTTGAAACATTATCTCAGAATCCTGCACACATTCTTTGGCATAAACATTTGGTTTCTCCTTCTTTTCTTTCACTACTGCATCATCTCATTCTCTCTCTCTCTCCATTTGCCTCTCTGTTTCTCTGGTCCACCTCTGTGCCTGGAATGGAAACAGGAAGTGCTCCTCCAAAATGGTTCCTACTCACAACAGCAAATAGTAGGGGGTATTCCTTGATGCCCTGGCCACATTTCCCTTAATAGTATAAATACCACCTTCTTCTGAAAACAGGCTATTAGCCTAGTGGGACTAACCCGGTCAACAAATGATAAATAAATAAAATCATAGCAGTGTTTCCGTTGGTAGACATGGCTCCTGGTGTGGTAGAGGTGATTATGAATGAGATGGTTGAATTTTAACATCTTGGTGCAATAACACTGATTTCCTCTACATGGTATGTGTACCTTACACCAGTGTGGGAGGTTGGTATAATGGTTAAAGTGTTTACTTTACAGGCACAAGGTACAGGGTTTGAATCTCATATGGGATAACTGCCTAGATTTAAATTAACCCACAAGGGCAGTTAGCCTAGTGCTAATCTATGTAATTATTATGTGCTGTATCTCTGGAACAGGCTACTAATTCATGTGAAACAGAGCACCTTTATGATACTGTTCAAGAGGAACCTGGACGAGTAGATGGGGCACCGTAAACTCTTACCAGGAATAGCACCCACAACCCTCCTGGACATGGGCAGCCATTACTAAATGCAATCTTGGGTATTGAATAGTATTGTTATGGTATTACACTGGGATGAAACAGCTAGGCTTAAAATTATGCTGGCCAATAGCCTAGTAATGCAACCTTTAGTATTGACTAGCATTTCTATGCTATTACACTGGGATGAAATGGCTAGACTTAAAATTACCTCCAGATTGATAGCCTAGTAATCTCCTATGATCCTATGTTTCTGCATCCATGGAGTTAGTATATGTATAAGGTAGGTAAGGAGCTCATGGGGGTAATCACTTGCCCCCCTGTGAAATATACTGTTTGAAAGTGAAATCACTAATGTATATGAGCATATGAACTTGTAGGGTTGTTGATGTTTGGATAATTGCAACATAAGGGTGTATGTGTACTTGGTAGAAGAGAGTGTAAGTGTAGTTTGTGTGCTGTTTTGTCGATTACATGTGCAGTGGTTATGATTGCTTATGTATGTGATCATTTTTTTAAAAAGTACTTTTAGTTTATCCAGTTTATAAGTCAACTAATTGGCATATACTCTTATATTTCTCACTTGCTTATCTTCATATGTGTGCCTGTCCTTTTATTTTTCTTGCACTTACTTTACATATCTTAGCAGAAAATATTTAGTGCTTACATGTTTTGCTGGCTTATGAAAACCAGAGCAGAATCTATTTATAAAATACTTTGAATAACAAGGTCTGGCTTGTTAGGTAACTACCTATTTTTCAGGCATGAGTCAAGAGCAGTAAAACATTTTTTATAGCTTTTCCAGTTTTGTAGTAAACAAGTGAAGCTTTTCACAGTCAAAACAGTGCCAACTAATCCTTTCTAGCCAATAACTCTGCTCAGAAGACCATGTTTTCAAACATCTGGTTATTCTCTTTTTCCTTTTTATAGATCTCTGTTGCATGCACTGTGTTTTGGGTAACTGATTCTCACTTTTAAGAAAATAGTTCTAGATGTTTTGCCATTTAAGCTGTTAGCTAAGTTTTAAAACTGCATGTGATCAGACTAGATATTCCTAATTTGTTTTAGCAGTATGAATTAATTATATTCATAGGTTCATAAGTTCATGGATAAGTACTAGCCTAGCTGCCCTTGTGGGCCATTTCAAGCCTAGTCAATTTCTCTTTTGGTGCTTGAACTAACCTATCCAAGTTGGTATTAGGCTGACCTTATCCATCCCATGGTCAGTAATTATGTATATATATATATATATATATATATATATATATATATATATATATATATGAAATATTACCCCTAATGAAAATAACTGGGTTCATACCATAAATAATTTTGAGGGGGTCCATATATGAGATAAAGCATTTAGGAGCTACCTCTACCCATTAGTAGTACAGGGGACAGTTCTGGGGTAAAATTTCTGTTTCCCATCCATAGATCCAAGTTGTACTTGAATATGGACAGGGATGAACTTTGTTTTATGTGAAGGGGAGTCTATTCCAGAGTAGCGATATTCTCTGTGGGATATACCTGTCCCACCAAACCATTCTGTTGATGTTACACTGTTCTGCTTTTCATGTATTGCCTCTTGTGAGTTTTTCAAATGTGTTGTAGCCTAATGTTATTCTAGCAGGTGAATATCTTTCAGCAGGAAAGTTGACTAGATTCAGGGTGTAGTTTTTATGTTAGGTATAGCCTTCATCTTGTTCTTAGACAATGCATTAATTGCTGATCATCTAATGGTCATATGTGCTGTGATGTCTGGCAGTTACTACAGAGAGTTAAGGCTATGAGCTGTTAATGCACTGCTTCTTGTAGTCCATAGTTTGATTCCATCAGCCTCCATTTCATTACTGTCTGAATTTGACCAAGTGACATGATTAGACAAGGCTCCCAAGCCATACCAGAAAATGGACATTGTGTCCATTGAGCTTACTTGACTAACAAATAAATAAAATAAGCAAATAAAATGAAATGTACAAGAAGAAAAGAATATCTATGTGAGATAATCTTTTCATAAAGATTAGAGTGCAATATTTAATTTTGAAGATTCTCCTGTTATGCAGCACTTGGGTGCATATGTAGTAATCTGATCTCATTATTGTGAATAATATGCACATCTTCCTCTTAAGTTTCTTCTCCAAACATAATTTTGTGTCATACCTGTCAATTTCATTTCATTTGAATTGTAAAATGTTTAGGTTAACTGTCCAGTAGTATGTCTTATGCAAATAAAAGTAACAGAAAACATTGCAGTCTTGGAGACTGCCTTCTGTATCTGCCCATAAATGAAGGATGCAAAACCTGCAAGGAATGTTGATGATAACTTACGGTAGGACTTAAGCCATTCAAAGATGATCTGATTGGCGTCTGTGCAAAATGTTGAAGATGTATGAGGAGGACAAAGACAGACTATGATCTTTGTTCTCTTACCACAAGGAGGTTATTCAGTATACTAGCCATAACCATGTCAGTGTCTGCTGTCTCAGAAAGCCTAGCTAACAAGGTTGTGGATACTTAGATAGTTGTTTGGTTACATACAGGATGGAAATTCCCTGTAGCATCTAGACCTTAAGATGTTTTTAAGGAATGGAGTCATCAAAGCCTGCATTAAGAGATGGAAAGAAATTAGTCCAATCTGAGTCTTTGGTTGAGTGGAGAACAGATAAACTGACGTGACTGGTTAGAGCAGAATCCAGCTGACAAATTGCAGGGTGTAACCACCCCCATCTTCACATCCATGGACACTCTGCAGCAGCTGCCAGACTGTGCTGTTTCCTAATGAAACCTCATGACACCACATTTTAACAGTCTACACAGAGCCCTCTACATGCAGGATAATGTAATCCATCAAAAGAGTTTGTGCATAGACTATAGAGTGCTATACCTCTTTTCTGACTATCCATGTGACAGTGTTTTCAAGAGTATACATGGACCCCTTTGCATGCAGGATGGTATAATCTATCTGAAGAGTATAGTGCATAGAATACTACATCTGTTTTCTGCCCGACCATGTGACATGGTGTTCTTAGTCTACAGGGACCCCTCTGCACGCAGGATGGTATAATCCATTAGAAGAGTTTGGTGCATAGAATATGCAGTGCTGCCTGTACCATATCACTGGATTTACTTGCCATAAACATCTGTCTTGGATCACTGCAGTATTGCAAGGGAGAGTTTTGTTCTACATTTTGTTCATTGCCTATAAGCTATGTTCATTATCTAAAATGTGTGACTGATTGGACATTCAGGATATGTTTTAATTTTATAGCTTATTTGTGAAAATTGTACTTATTAACTGACTAAATTGTTTAAATAAGGCAAAAAAACTTATATCTTGTATTACTGCAGTATTGCAAGGGAAGGTTTTGATCTGTACATGCAGAGGCTGATTGGGTCCTGCTGATACAAGTGTGTCCCAGTTCAGGCCCATACCACCCCAATTCCCCGTCCCTCGACTTCCTTACCTTTATGCTCTAAGATTCCCATCCACAACTCTCCTGCCTCTTTTGTCCTCTTCAATAGTCTTCACACTCATATACTTATATTCTGCAGCAACACAACCACCTTTACCAGCTTACTTTTTTTTTAAATGCTTTACTACTATACCCATTATCTCAGAAATGAATCCCACTCTCCAAACTCCCATTTGAGCACACTAACTTGTTGTTCACTGACACTAAGCAGTTGGAGTTAGAACATGCATCATTAATTCACAATGACTGTCGACCCACCGACACTTTGAAATTGCACTTGGCAAATTTTTTTGCACTTCTACTCATCGGTACTTAGCCATCTTATCCAAACCCCTGCCCTACACAGAATATTATCAATAATAGATAGCCAAATACATATCATATATTTTTATAACTAATCAGTCCTGATACAACCACCCACCCATTATATTCCACTCTCGATTCCCCAACATCATCCGAATATGAGCCCAAACTCTCTCTCACTCTCGTTCTTTCTTCAGACTGTATCTCTAGTCTCACACAATAGCAGCAAAAACATTGAAGACCATCCCCCTAACTGCCTAAACAGACCCAAACCATCATCTACAATGGCATCAAACATCCACCAAACAATACTAACAACTCCTACTTCCGACTCCCAGCAGAATTCAAAGTTCTTATCACCATCAGCCCAACTGCAGCATTTTCAGTCTCTAAGCGATCTTCTTTCAGGCAAACTTTAAAAAGTTTCTCTGATTTACCATCAGACTGATCCCTCTTCTTAAAATTTCTCCTCCTCTGAGGATGCCCAGAATCAAGCCTACATGCTCCAACCAAGATACTAATACTCACACTGTTGCTACAAACAAATACTCCAACCTTAAACTATCTTTGATCAATACAGAAGTATACTTGATATATTAGAGAGACCTCTCTCACTCTTCCTAACTCAGTCATTAGATATATTAGCTGTTACTGAGTCCAGGATTAAGTAAAATACACTTAGCTTGTGCTACCACTTTCCTATCTACACCTATATATTTAGTGCAAGACCTGGCTTCAGGACAGGAGGTATAACCTAACCTATCTCCTTTCTCAGTCTCTTCTCCTCTCTCAAGATTCACTGAAGATTGACCCACTTTAATAACTAAGGTATATATTGCATATTTCACTCTGCTTGGCTGTGCACTGCACTGTGCAGGTTCACTAGAATGTATATACACAGTTTTTTTTCTATGCGATTAGTCTGAACTGCTCCTTTATTATTTATTATTTCTGCATTTAGTTTTTGTTTCTGAAATGTTTTGTATTTCACCAGGGCTGAGGCTGTAATTGTTCAATATTGATCAATGGACTACCTCAGTAAACAAATATAAGTAAATTAATAAATAAATATATGAGTGTATCAGCAAACTGTGAACTCTCATGAGAAACACAAACAAAGCGATCATTTTACACAAAAGTGGAAAATAACCGAACATCAGAAAAAAAAGAAATAAAACTATTTCTGAAGCGGGGTAAGCCTTTTCTGCTCCCCACATATGGGGGGGCTGCAACCTAACCCACCTATAATTATGTATGCTAACTGAGATCGCACAACAGTGGGATAAGGGCAAATTCCCTTACCTTGCTGTAACATGATCCAATGCAAAAGGCTGCTGGCAAAAATCCAGTGTAACAGAACATTCACTCACATGAGCATTCACTTTTTTTACAAGAGTAAAAAGCATTTATTGTTTTAACTGCAAGCATATACATAGATATAAAGATATCTTGTAATGTGATGCTAGAAAATACAATTTTTGTGAGTTTTGGCTTTAGTACTTATCACAAAACTTGTACATACATATTTTTACATATTCAACACCAGGCCTCCATATCAGTCATATTTATCCTAAAGACAACCCCAAGATTAAGGGTGTGATAAAACCATCTATGTGATACAGTTTGGTGAGGGATTTTTATTTAGTTTTATTGAAGTTTGTTGAAACTACATGCACATCTATTGAGCAAAATGTGGTGCTCTCCAGTGTTTTTTCCACTATTTCCCTCAATAACGACTGTGCAGTTACAATATAGAAGCTATTGAGTATGGGGACAATGCACCGACATGAGGCATTATGACTCATTGCAGAATTATTCAACAGAGCTTGAGGAAAACTCTTATACACTCTATATAGATATAGTTTATCAGCATTATCAGCACTCTTGCTTTGTCAGTAAATGTTTATTTGCATTCTTCATGCGCAACAGCTTATCAACATCCTTGGTGTATCACCAAAGAGATTAAAATTCCAGTAACCCATCTTTAGGCTACTCAGAAAAAATACAGTAAAAGTTCAATCACTGCACACAAAGCCCAAAAAGGCATAGCTGTCAAAACATTCAAGCCCACTTAAACAAGCCACCCAAGTTAAAATATACACTTAGTAATTAATAAAAATAGTAAAAAGAGAGAGAGAGAGAGAGAGAGAGAAATGGGCCACATCTCAAGGAAATTAATACAGTGCACACACAAAATATTCCTAGAAAACCCATAAAAAATAATACCAATTAATGTTCATATAAATTTACTCTCTGTAAATGAAATGTATTCATACCTTAACGAAAATGTAAATTAACGAAAAAAAATAAGCAAATAAACATTGGCTGCAACTAGACAGTCATGAACAGCATTACTGACAAACCAGACCCAAACTAAATAACTAAGAATAAACCTAAGTAAACTATAATCAAACTATAAAACTAATACATCTTACTAACCCTCACTAAACTAGTAAAGTAATGCTACAAAATGAACTCTCAGTACAGAAAAAAAATCTCTGCATGTAGCACCTTTTGGTATAATTCCACTGGATACTTATACCTCATTTTTCTGTCATGACATTGGCTGGAACTGGTTTTCTTAATAAAGTGACTCAGTGATTGCTATTTATTTGATTTTTTTTTTGTGCTGAACTTTTATTTTTTCTGAGGGAGTTTTTCACAGATTTTTGGTTTTGGATTAATGTGGAACATGAGAAAGGGTAGTTCATGATGAACCAAGTGACACTAAAGCTATTTGTCTGGGATAATCTGCAATGAAAGTGTCACCCATGTTTTTTTTATTATAAATACCTTCATATTTACATTTAACAGATCTATTGGTTGTATCACTAATAAATTAATGAACGTAGAAGCTTTTGCCTGATCTTGTGGGAGGTATAGCCACATATGTGGTTCTCAAAGAAGGCCATGTGCTTTCTAAAGTGAAATCTTGAAATAAGAAAACTCACAAGCCTACATGAGTATTCTTATTCAAACTCCTTTTTCCATAATAACTGGTGTAATTGCCACTCTGTACTGTTATATAAAATAAAACGTACCACATTTGTCATTCACTTTAATATAAAAAAGAAAACATATGTTCATATACAGTACGTAAACAACAAGATTTCAAAGAAGTTTTGCATGAGGTAGTATGCTACTGCAGGTCAGTAAACTATCTGTTATTCAGTAGAAAAGTTTCTGGGTGTCCACAAGCTGCAAAGTCTAATGAGGAATCTTACAGAGCTGTACTTAGGAACCAAAGTTTGAAATTGTACATTGGTGTTCTATGCTAGTGTAAAACCAGTAAATAAGATAAATCATTGGGACCATGTGTTATAGCAAGTGCTCCACCTGTAGATCGGATCTGCTCCTGCAGTCATTAAAAGATGAGCGATAGTCCTAATGCCTGCAGTACAACATGCAACCTTCAGGTGGAGCTAGTCCCAAGCAGAAGTGGAGAGGGTGGTAAAGGCAGAGGACCCAAGGCTCATGCATTAATATTGTGTATGAGCTGTTCCCATCCTACTTAGGGGATGGATCCAAACTATGATTTTACAGGCTTGAACTGTACTTTTCTAAGGCAGCCACCAACATTCCACCACCACATGTTTGTTAAATTTTCCCTGGCAAGCACGTATGTTAGCTGACATGCATGCTCCCATATGTGATAACTGATACTGCAGGTAAGCATGTTATAGGCCTGTAGTATTAGTTCTGATGTGCAGTTACAGTGGTGAGGATAGCTAGCTTTGGATGTTCTTGGTGGTTATGCAGTGAGCTCATCAGTCACTGGAATGTGCCAAGAATAGCGAATGAGGTTAATTAACATGGAATAATTGTGAATCACATTACCTGCTCCTGGCTTAGAAGGTTTCCTTTTCATTTACGGAATTAGTGTAACTTTGGGTAGTGTTTGAAGCACGCTGCTTCTAGTCTGATACAAGGTGGAGACCTGAAATTCACTATTAGTGTAGCTTTGCAAGATGCAGGAGGTTTTGTAAGAAAATACTGTGATTTTGAAATTTATTTATTTATTTTATTTTACATTTGTTGACTGGGCTAGTCTAACTGGATATATGTCCATTTTCAGTAGAGGCCCGGGGAGAAATGCTCCAATGGAATATTACATTGTTTATACAGAATAGACCATACAAGATTAGAATTTAAAAAACAAAGTTAGACAATATATGCAATGTACAACTATGATAGTAGCAAACAAGGAGAAAAAAGTCCTAATGTCTTTGTACAAAGAAATAATAATAATAAAAAAATATATATATATATATATATATATATATATATATATATATATATATATATTTTCACTACATAGATATTAAGAAAAGGAAAGTTATGAGGGTGTGGGGTAAGAAAAAGAGACAGAGTAAGAGGGAAAGTTAATCTGGGTTAGTACAGGGGCAAAGCCATTGACTATTGAGACGCATAGTTAGTTGTCTTTTAAAAAGTGAGAGTGTAGACAAAGATGTGATAGAGGGTAGTTTGTTTCACATTTTTCCAACAGAGTTGGAAAAGAGGCAGTCCCCTGCTGAGTTATTAGGTTTGGGAGTATAAATCAGTAGTTTGTTTGAGGAGCGTAGCTGTTTCATGTTCTTGTAAGGTGTAACAAGGTTAGAGAGTATTGGTATTTTAGTTGGTTGGTGTAGAATTTTGTGAGCTATTAAGAGCTGTTGAGGTATTAATTTGTTGGTAAATTCAAGCCAACCTAGTTGTCTTAGGTTCAGGCAGTGGTGAGTTCGAAACTGGGATCCTATAGCGAATCTAGCAATATTATAGTAGGATGTAGCAAGTTTCTTCAGGTTGCTTTTGGAGAGATTAGTATAGATGGGGGAGGCATCTAGAAGAGTAGAGATGAGGTGAGATTTAGCTAAGATGGTTCTTGTTTCATGTGTAAGGAAGGGTTTGATTCTGTAGAGGGAACCAATTTTTTTGTTAACTACTTTTATAGTGTTGTTGATGTGTGAGTCAAAGCTTAGATTGTTGTCAACAGTTATTCCTAGTAATTTTGTTGTTGAGTCAGGAGAAATGAGAGTGCTATCAGTGGATGTGAGAGAGAAATTAAGTGGTGTACATTTACGGGTAGGTGGGAACAGTAACAGTTTGGTTTTCTTGGGGTTGAGGAGAAGGCAACGATCAGAGAACCATTTTTCAACAGAAGAAAAGGCTTTTTGGGTAAGAGACTGAAGTTCATTTTGAGAGGTGGCAGCGCAGATTATAGTAGAATCATCTGCATATTGTATGCAAGTGGTGTTAGGGATAGCTGATTGGAGGTCATTAATAAAGATTGAAAATAAGAGGGGACCTAGGATAGACCCTTGAGGTATGCCTAAAGAGATAGGTAGGAGATTAGATAGTGAATTCTTCCAGAGTACTGCCTGCTGACGGTTGTCAAGATAAGATGTGAACCAAGTTAAGGAAGGGGTGTCAAGTGAGAGAGATTTTAGTATGTTTAGGAGGAGTTTATGATTAACCATGTCGAAGGCTTTAGATAAGTCAATGAAGACTGAAGATGATAGGTAATTGTTGTTGCGGTTGTGGTTGATGGTGTTGGTAAAGGAGAGTAAGGCAGTGGTAGTACTGTGGGAAGGTCTGAATCCATGCTGGCTGTGAGCAAGTAGACTGTTTTGGAGAAGGTGGTTAAGAAGTTGTTTGTGGATACATTTCTCCATAATTTTGGCTAGAGGTGATAGTAGTGCTATTAGGCGATAGTTTGAAAGGTCATTACATTTCCCCCCTTTGTGTAGTGGGATAATGTGAGATATCTTCCAGATAGAACGGAAGATTCCTTCATTAATAGATCTATTTATTAGAATAGAAATAGGGTAAGCAATGGCTTTGGCTCCAATTTGCAAGAATTCAGCAGGAAGTTTGTCTGCAGAGGAAGTGATAGGTTTAGGTTTTTGGAGCAGAGATGAGACAAAGGACGTAGATATAGGTTGTAAGTGAAGAGTAGGAGGAGTATTTGTGGTAGGTAAGAGTAGTTTAGAGGTGTCAGGAGATAGGTGACTAGCAAGAGTTTGGATGGTATTAGTGAAGAAAGAATTGAAGTCATTGGCAATTTGTGTGGAATTGTCTGGGTTAGAGTCCTGAGGGTTGGGTGTGATAGACTGGCTTGGGGATAAGAGATTATTTATACTGGCCCATAATTTTTTAGGTTCATTTTTGGAGGTTTGTTGTAATTGAAGGTAGTAGTTCTTTTTGTCTGTCAGTATGGCTTTTTTTGTACTATTCCTAAGCTCTTTGAAGTATTGGTGGTCTGATAGGTTTTTTGTGGTATGCCATTTTGCCCAAGATTTGTTTCTGAGAATTATTGTTTGCCTAGTACTGTTGGTCAGCCAGGGTGCTGCTTTAGCTTTGGTTCTAATAGTACGACTTGGGGCATGTTGATCCAGGATAGACAAGAAAGTGGAATTAAAGTAATCTACTGCCTCGTTAAGTGGGAGATATTTTATTGGGGACCAATTACATAGTCTTAACTCAGTTAGAAAATGCTCAATGTTAAATTGCTTTTTGGAGCGTAAGGTTCTGTAGGTAGTAGGTAAGATTAGGTTGGTTTTATGTCTAATAATATATGTTAATGAGTGGTCACTTAGGTCTTCTGGTAGGGTACCTGCTTGGTAGTTCTGTTGGGGAGTATTAGTGAGGATCCAGTCTAAGGTGGTTTCATTATTGTTGGTTTTGTTAGTTCTAGTAGGACTATTGATGAGTTGTATGAAGCCATAGAGGTTTATATGGGAGGTAGGATTTGTATTGTTACAGGTAAACCAATCAATGTTAAAGTCACCTAAGACTAATGTTTCTTGTGGGAGGTTGGTGGAGAGTGAATTGAGGATACATTCAAGGGTATTAATGTTATTTCCTGGAGGGAGATAAGCACAAATGATATTTATAGCTTTGGAAGTGTTGAGTTGAAGTTTGGAGCTGATTATTTCTGCATTATTTTCTACGGTAAGAGTCAGATTGAGATTACTAAGCTGGAATTTTGTTTTGTATACAATTGCTACCCCTCCACCCTTTTTGGCAGTGCGATCAAGTCTAATGATGATATACCCAGGTGGAGTGATTTCATTGTCTTTAATGGTTGGCTTGAGCCATGTTTCAGTTAAACATAAAATGTCAAATTGATGGATTTCTAGGAGGGCATGAACTTGAGTGATTTTATTGCAAATACTTCGTATGTTTAGATGGGCAATAGTGAGGGAGTTGCTAGATATGGAAGACATTAGAGAATGAGGTTTGTCTTGTTTTTTGTGGACATTGGTATTGGTATGGTGTGGGCCAGGGTTAGGATGAATATCTCCGTCCAATAGCGAGTGGAGGAGTTTATAATATTTTGCTAGGGGAAGTTTGTAAATACAGTTAAATACTTTCCTAGTTTTTAGTTTGCTTGATTTGAAGTGTGCTAGTCTGTGGTATTTAGCTAGTGGGTAGTTAGGCTGATAGGTGAGATTTAAGAAGGTGAGAGAGAAAGGAGATATAGATGTAGAGGTATATTTAGAGGGAAAAGGAAGAGAAGAGTTAAGTGGGTATTCATAGGATGTAAAGAGGTAAGTAGTGACAAGAAAAGATAGAAGTGATAAGGAGATAAGTAAATTAAGTTGCAAAGGAAAGAAAGTTGTACACATTGTAATGATAGGGATAGTGAACAAAGGGATGAGAAGTAGAGTATGGGTACAGATGGGGAAGGGTAGGAAGATTAGGTAAGAAGGGGAGGAGCTAGATATGTTAATTAGTGGGTGTGTGGTACACTTGATTGGTTCGAAGTGGATTATTGAGTTAATTTGAGTGGATTGAAGAAGATGAGGGAGTGTCTACTAGATGAATAAATGTAGGACCACTGGGGCGGGTGGGAATTGGGGGCAGGGTAGGAGAGCGGAGTGAGCCCGCAGGGCGAACGGAGCGGGTTCAGACAGGTGAGCAAGAAGTAAGCAAAAACCTAACAGTAAGCAGCTAACTGCTGTGTACCTTAGTAGGGAAGGAGTAGGTCTAGGAGGATAGGTGGTAGTGGACGTGGAGGTAAGTGGTAGTAGAGAGCAAAGGCAAGAGAGAGTAGCAGGGAGATAGGGCAGGAAGCCAGTTCACCAGCAAAGGATAGAGCGTTGGCTTCTTTAGATACCAGGAAAGGGGGTAAGATTTAGGTGCTAACCTGGTTTAGAATGGTATCAAGTGGACAGAAAGAGTTACCAACAGAGGTAGGTGGGCAGAGAGAAATGTATCAAGGTTTGGGAAGACTCCTAGGGATAGTAGCAGGAGGAGGCACAAGAGTGACCAAAGCTTCTAATCGCTAGGGGATAAAGAGGGAGGAATAGCTGCTAGGTATCCTGGCTGAGTTAGCATCTAGTACGTACGCTAGATATGTACAATTGTTTATAAATTACCACTTTATCTGATATCACATACTTTCTTGCCTCCTTGTAAACAGGGTTCAATAAGCAGGACGGCAAGTCTTTAAGGTATAGAGGAATAGTAAGGATGTGGTTTGCAGGGAGTCCTTTCATCAGGTAGGTATGTTCACAAGATATTACTGTAGGTTAAAGGTTTCTAACCTTTTCTAAGTTCTCTTGGAATCCATCTATTTTCAAAGACAACTCTTGAAGCATAGTGCTTATCTGCTGCAAGTCATTTTCATTGAAGAATCTGCATGGGAATATTTTGACTTTCAAGCCTAGATGTTCAGAAATGTCCACAGCTCAAGCCAAGAACATGAATCCAGACACCCATCCTGCTTTGTATAATGCGCTTCTGCTAAGCTTCTTTTTCCAAACCACACAGACACACTCAAACACACAGTGATAAATGGCACAACCTTCACTGACCAGTGTGATATGGCAAATCTACTGGCTGATAAATTTAACTCTAACTTCACTCCACACTCCTCTCCACTACCCCCTGTGAAATCCCTTCTAGCATATTAACTATCTACAGGGAGTAGGTCCTGGTGGTATTCGCTAAGGCCAAAAACATTGCTTCAATGGGCCTCGATAATATCCCCGGTTGCTTCTTAAATACCCTAAAACAAGACCTAGCAGGAACATTTGAGGCACTCTTCAACTACAACCTCAAAACGGGTTGCATACCAAGTGAGAGGAGAGCCACAATGGTCATCACTATTCATAAGGATGGACCATCAGCTGACCCTGGGAACTACAGACTCATCAGTCTGACAAGACTGATATGCAAAGCATGGAATGAATTATCATAGAAATGATCAACAAGGACATTGGCAACCTACAGACACTAGACCAATCCCAGTTTGGCTTTGTTAAGGGAAGGTTTTGCCTGCTCATCCTGGTTGATTTTTTGAAAGGGTCACCAAGGCTAACAATGAGGGAAAAGTGGTACTTACTGCTTACTTTGGCTAAGGCGTTCAATACAATACCCCACTCTGGTACTGTTGCCAAACTCCCTGAACTAGGCATAAATCCCTATGTAACATGCTGGATTTCTGATTGGCTCACCGATAGGACCCAAGAAGTTAGGATCTGTGAGACCACCTCTACCAGGAGATTAGTCACCAAGGGAGTACCCCCAGGCTCTGTGCTGGGCCCTCTCGTGTTGGAATCTACCTCTTATTATTTATTTATTTATTTAATGACCGGGAATGTCCACTGGGTCAGAAACCCATTTTCAGTGGGGGCCAGGGGAGAAAAGCTCCACAGATAATCAAATATTGTACAGAACAAATACAAAATGAAAGAGAAATACATACATTAGTATAGGGTGGGGAGTAATGGTACATAGTTAATACATAATTATCAGACTGTATGGATACATAATAACATTCTTTCAATCACAAGAAAATAATCATAATCATTAGTAAATTGCACATATCGTAGGTAGGAGAAACAATCATATAGAGGAGGAAGAGAATAATATAACAGAGTTAAAGAGTAGGATCTGAGTAGGTAAGTGTGTGAAGTTAAGGGGCTTACACTGTATTTCACAGGTACAGCTGGGATTATTTAGTGGGTTTTTAGTGCAGCTTTAAAGACTATTCGGGAGTCAAGTTGAGTAATGCATGAGGGAGGCTATTCCATAGTTTGGCAATGTTGTAGGAATATATGCATTGTCCTGCTCTTTTGTTGGGTTTAGTTACATTTAAAAGTGTCCTTTCTGAAAACTGGAGTGTTCTAGTTGGGGTGTATGTGTGTAAGACAGATTGAAGTGCAGGACAACTATCAAGTTTGAAAATTAGCTTATGAGCAAGTGTTAACTGAGTATAATAGAGATAGTGGTGAAATTCAAGCCAGGACAGGTTTTAGATAACTGTGCAGTGGTGTGAACGGTTGGGCATGTTAGAGGCAAGGTTAGTAGTCAAGGCTAATATTAAAGGCCTTTTGCTCACCAATTTCATACATGACTGTAAACTGGGAGCTATCATAGATTGCCCCATGACAATAACATCTTACAAGAGGGTTTAACATAAAGAAATGACTAGTGCCAAAGCCACAGATTAAAACTTAACATGAAGAAATGCATTATTGATCCCTTTGGGAAATTGTCAAACCAAGCTAATTACGTCATCAATAAAAAACCCCTAAGTTCTGACCTGATAGTTAGGGATCTGGGAAAAATAGACAGATTGTAATCTTGCCTTCGACCAGTATGTAGCCAAGATAATAAGAAGTTAATTTTATATCTCTCAACTCATAAGCAAGGGTATGGCATCCAGGTCCAAGGAAGTTATAGCACCGGTCTATTCAGCCCATATCAGACCCATCATTGAATACAATGTCCCCTTTGTCATGTACCTAACCAGACACTTGCAACAGTTGGAATGCCCTCAAAAGTTCTTCACCAGGAGAATACAATGTATGAATAGCCTGTCCTATATAGATCATCGTATGACCATATGTCTGTATTCAGTCTCCAACAGGTTACTGAGAGGCTATCTATGCCTACCATATAAGGCATTCTCATACCCATCTCTGATGAATCTCTGGCACATCTGCAAAACAACCAGCTTCAGAAGCACTAGATCCAAGAACCTGAACTTTGCCAGTAACATAAACAGAGCATGATGGAGACACCAATATGTGTCTCAAAGGAACCCCACACTATGGAGTAATCCCAACATCTAAGTGAAGCAGAGTTCATTCCTGATGGTATTCAAAAGAAACCTTGATCATTGGATGGGAAATTGCAAATTCACTCCCATTCTGCCCTCCATATCTCTATTGGCAGAGGTGGACAGTAAGAAAATTAATCCTCAACTAATATATCCCCCATAATCCGTAGCTATTTCTTTACTAACATACTCCACCATAAAGGCATCCAAGGAACTCAGAGACATAACTTTGATAGGTTGCACAGCTAGGCTTGTAAAGCCATTGGTGGTTGTTAGCCAAGTATAAACCTATGAATACAGTCTGCCACCCCCCCCCAAAAAAAAACAACAACATTGCCTTCCAAAATATATACCCTAAAATGAAATTCTTTCATATTTAAGTGAAAACATTAAATGAGTAAAAAATAAAACAATGCAACTAATCAATTGGAAAATACCATTAGACTTAAAACAGACTTGGTATTACTTAAATTAAGTTAAATAAGCCAACTAAATCATAACTATAATTATAAAACTAACAGATCCTTATGACTTCATCACTCATCACAAATCATGTTCCCTAGACCTGCATGACAAGATATAACATTACCCCCTGCAAATTCTATATATATATCTATATCTGTATCTATAATCTGTATAGCTATATCATATATATATATATATATATATATATATACATATATATATGTATATATATATATATATATATATATATATATATATATATATACATATATATATGTATATATATATATATATATATATATATATATATATGTGTGTGTTTGTCTGTATGTGTGTGTGTGTGTGTGTGTGTGTGTGTATAGATATATCTGGCATAATTTGGTCGACAAAGCAGATGGTTGACAGGTGTGTGACATTGGACAATTTCTGGGGCTGGGGAATATGCTTTTTCGTCCAATATTGTGTGATCCCATAGTATATATATATATATATATATATATATATATATATATATATATATAGGTTCAGCGTGGCTTGTCCACTTGCAAAACACAATATTTTTATTTGTTTAATTTCGCGTGCCCCAAGTTTATTGCTCAGCACATGCATAATAATATTCTGACATTTACGATTTCAACATTTTTTTGTCAACACTGTGAATGTCGAAATTTTGATAATTTTAAATAGACATATATATATATATATATATATATATATATATATATATATATATATATATATATATATATCTGTATCTGTATATAGGGACTATATTAGATCATCGAATGCTTAGAAAAGCGAACGATGATTTATCGACCAAGGGAAAAAAATCACTGTTCCAAAAAAATAAATAAAATAATACACTTAAAACATGAAATAAAGTGTGTGCCCCCCACACCCCACCTACTTAAATATACCAACTCTGAGATCGCACTACAGTGACGAAAACGGCAAAGTAATGGATGCGGCCAAGCGATTTCTTTCCCAGGGAAAGATTTCGCTTATATGCCACTTCGTCATTTCACCTTATTGTCTTTTCACGTTCAACCAAGACGCATTAAAAAGAATGCGTCTTCAGTCATCTAATAGGGACCTATATATATATATATATATATATATATATATATATATATATATATATATATACATATATACATATATATATATATATATATATATATATATATATATATATATATATATATTCACTTCATAATCTTGAAATGCTGAAATCTTGAATTTCAGTATCTTGAGATCATGAAGCCAAAAATCCAAAAACCCGAAATCCCAGAAGCGTGAAATTTAAAATCACGACTTCTACACTAAACATACTGCAGACACAAACATACACCTCCCTTCACATACACAAACATATACCCTACATACAAGAAGGGTGGCAAGCCCCCCTGCAGCCCCCATGTGGGGGGGGCTGCACCCCCATACCCCCCTACTTAAATATGCTAACTCTGAGGTTGTACTACACAGACAAACACACAAAAACACCACCACTACACAAGCTACATTCCCCTTGCAAACACACATATCACACTAACAAAACACACAGACACACACTAAAGCCCCTACCTAAAACCCGTAAAACACAAGCACTTACCTATATCTCCAACCACCCACTCACACACCGCAACACCAGAACCGCTAATTCAAAATCTCCAAACTTCAGGATTTTGAATTTCGTGCTTCTGGGGTTTTGGTATTCTGCACTTTCGCCCTTCTGCTCTCGGGCTACTGAAATTCGGGATTTCAGTAGTTCGAGATTCTGAAGGGAACCCATATATATATATATTTAAATATATATATATATATATATATATATATATATATATGTGTTTATATTTATATATATATATATATATATATATATATATATATATATATATATATATATATATATATATGGTTTCACTTCATATACTCGAAATGCTGAAATCTCAAATTTCAGCATTTTGAGTCCATGAAGCCGAAACTTTAGAATAACGAAAGTGCATGTGCGAATGTGAATATGTCGAATCTGCGCTTATGCAGTGATGCTACATTATGGGAAGTGTTTGCTTGGCATGTTTGTGTTCGGACTTTCAGGTGAGTGAGTGTATGTGAACGTTTTCTAACTTACGCGTGTGTGTGTGTGTGTGTGTGTGTGTGTGTGTGTGTGTGTGTGTGTGTGTGTGTGTGTGTGTGTGTGTGTGTGTGTGTATGTGTGTGTGTGTGTGGGATTGTAGAATGTGTGTGTGAGCTTTTTTTTTCTGTTTGTGCGATCTCGGAGTTAGTATATATATATATATATATATATATATATATATATACATCTATATAAGTAAGGGGGGTGTGGGGAGTGCAGCCCCCCCAAGTGGGTGGTGCTGGGGGGGCTTGTTTAGTGTAGGTATGTGTATGTGTGGTGTTTTGTTGTGTTTATGTTTTTTATGGTGTAGTTGTTGTGGTTTGTGTGTGGTGTAGTGTATGCCTGTGTTCCGGTTTGTGATTTCGGCTTTGTGGGTTTTTGGTGTTGTGATGGTTTCAGCTTCATGGACTCGAAATGCTGAAATTTGAGATTTCAGCATTTCGAGTATATGAAGTGAGGCTATATATATATATATATATATATATATATATATATATATATATATATATATATATATATATATATATATATATATATATATATATATGTATATATACATATATAGATATATAATATATATTTATAGATATATCGATATAGTGTGTGACAGGTGTCACCAGAATGATATATCAAAATCATGTAAATAGTGAATATATTTTGTAAACAGAATTGTTACTTTTTAAAATAATGTAAACAGAGTGAATACATGTTTCCAACTAATTTGTTACTTTAAATAGTAAGGTACCATTAGGTATCAGACAAAGGGAGGTACCTGCATGGTTCATTTAACATGTCTTTTAGTTGAATTATGTAATTGAGTGCTGTATAATGGAGAAAGCTATAGCTCTATCAATTCAGAGAGAGGTAATTCTGCATCTATATTCTCTCTTCATTAACATTGTTCAGTCACTCCAATACAAACCCCAGTCATCTTTTATGCAGGTCACATGGTCATCTACAGAGTCCGTTCCGCTAACTGTACTATTAAAAGAGAACTTGAGAAATATCTCAACTCACTGTCACAAAGGCTCTGTTGTAACAACCGTATCTTTTGTACCAAAAAAAAATTAAATTCATAATTCTTTGAACAAGATAAAAATTCTCATTAGTCCCTCAAAACAAGGGTCCCTTAGAACCTATAACATGCTTTAAATAAATCAGCATGTGGCTAGTGTCTCATCTTCAACTTCCATATCAACAGAACAAAATCCATAATTAACACACTACTATTCTGGGCAAAAAGGATGTCATGTTTCCTTTCTCTAATGATATGAGTAAATGAGTTCTACTTGTTCAACTATAATATAGCCTCCCCATAATTGTTAATGCATCGACAAAAAAAATGATCTCACTACAAACTACAGCTAATCACATATGTTAACTTATCACCCTGGCTACTTAGATAGAATTTGACCTAAAGCAAAATAGCTGACAATAAAGCAAAGATATGCCCTCCACTACTGGCATCCCCAAATCTACAGACCTATGCACCTAAAAACATTTAAATTTTGGTAGCTAGTTTCAAAAAAGAAACTACTACTTACAACAGATTTCAGTCTCCCTCACCCTAAAACAACCTCCACTCCCCAAACCAGTTTCTTTGTAATGGCCTCATAAATGTGGGAATCACTTCCAAGGCAGTTAAAATCCATCTCATACTTTTATAAATTCAAGACAAAGGGACCCTTTCATAAATTCAGATGCCAACTCAAACAGTCAACTCTTCAAAGAAACAAAATATAAATTGTTTATCAAGCAATTATCACATGATGATTATAAGAACACCACAACACTCTATTCCTCCAAACCAATCCAATTTATATGAACTGACACAAGACCTTCAGCCATTCCTCTTTTCCTTCCCTATCATTTAACACCTCTTTCCTCTACTTTAACCTGCTCACATCAGCCCATTCCCATCCCACAAAGCTATCTTCAGCACTGCATTTCAGCAACCGCCAATTCTCCTTCTCTTACCACACTCCTCATCCACTCAAGACCTTATAACCTTTGAACTTTTTCATTGTTTCACTCTTTCCTATTCTTCTGCCCTTCTTCCTCCTTCCACATCTCACTCCTAAGTATGTATGTGAATTCTGCAAATATTGTAAATATCCAAATAATCATTGTATTAGACTTTATTAACACTCCATTATATAACCACGTTATGTTGACACTATATTTTAGACTTTGATCATTTTTTATACTTTCTTTACCCTTCTGGGACGAATTTGAAAAAAGCCTATGAAGATTATGGTTCTAACCTGGGTTAACAAATGAAATTAACAAAGAAATAAATACATTATACCCAGGGAGCTTGGATATATTTCTATAGAGGAATCCAGAGAGAAAAGAGTTTACCTGGAAATACCTATGTGCTGTGGGGTTTACTTCCCACTCCAGATGGAAATTACTGGATCTTGTATGAAATACTTTGTCCCGTTGTTTTGGGGACTCTGGGATTTTGAAGGTAAGAACTTTGTGTAATTTTCTTCAGTCCACGTGTTTGAGACAAGTTTGCACCACTAACTTTTGTTTTATATTAAAATAAAATTGTCTGTTTTATGAATTTGTGACTTTGTGCTTTAGTATACTGCAGTGTATACATAGCCATCTAAAAAGAAAAAAAGTAAAAAAGCACTGGGACACTCAGATCTTTTATTTAAAACTCGCAAGTTAAAACTTCACATGAAAGTCAAACCTTTCACCATCAAGGCTTCATCAGGTGAATACATTTCAGAAACAGCAGTCTCTGCTTAAATAATTAGTAAAATCACATGACACAATTTCAAACTTTTTGATGTAATTCTTTTAAATAGAGTCTTAAAGTGAAACTGTCATTTAAACCAGGAGGTATGTGAGACTTCATTTACAAACTCCACTTCATCTCCTCACTCTCTGTTAGTAACTTCACATCACCTCCCCTCAAAGGTTTATAAACCACTTTTAAAATCATAAATTTAAATATATGTTGATCACCTCTATCTAAAATATGCTTACTTAATGCATTATTTATTAACTCCCATTTAATGTCACTAACATGACTTGCTATACGTTCTTTAAACTTCCCATTTGTCATGCCTACATAATAACCATCACATGACTCACACTTAGCCATATAGACAAGGTTGCTCGTATTACAGTTTCCATAGGCTTGAAGTATAAATTCATTTTTGGTAACAGGATGTCTTATTGATTTATCAGTGTATAAATGTTTATAATAAACACAATTATTACACTTATATGTACCATGCTTATGTCCAAAGCCTGTAAAAAAACTCTTAGTCTGTTCCTTATAACATAATTTCGGTTTCAATGTACTATTTTGTTTGTAGCCAAATGTAGGTCCATCAGTGACTACTTCCTGTAACCCTTGAACATCCCTCAAAATCGCCCAGTGTTTTGCAATTATACCTTTAACGACTGAAGTATTCCTATTATAAGTAAGCATACATCAAGTCTTATTCATTTTAGGCTGTGTTCTCTCATTTACTTGATATCCATTACTAAAATAGGAACATATCTTGTCACTTAAATATTGTTGTTTAACCTCATCATATGTATTGCACACTGCTTTCCTTGAGTATCCCCTATCAGTAAAATCTAAGCCCATATTTTCTAACTGATAATCCAACTTGTCCCTCTGTGTATTTAACCTCATAACTCTCTACATCTGATTCATGACAATATTTTCAAACATAAAGGGGGGTGCATACTGTTACAGTGTAGATTATTCCGTTTCACTTCTTTTTTATACATTTCAGTGTGTACTTCACCATTTCCATTCCTTATCAACAAAACATCTAAAAATGCAATGTGTTCCAACGGATATTCATGTTTAAATCTCAAGAATGAAGTGCTATCATTTGCATACCCTAAAAACTGTTGAAAAAGTTCCTCATTTCCCTCCCATACTTAAAAAAGGTCATCAACAGAACGCTTATAAAATGCAATATGCTTCCTGTATCTATTGGATGTAGATAATATATATCTTCCCATATATACATAACAATGTTTGCATATGTGTTAGCAATGTTTGTGCCCATCGCCACATCTGTTTGTTGATAATAGATTTTAGTATCAAACAAAGACATATTGTTAGTTAATACTAATCTCAACATTTCACATAGCATATTTATCTTCTGTGCATTGTAGCCAGAAATATTTTCCAAAAATATCTTAACACTACTTATGCTATGCTCATGTAAATAGTGAGTCAGCATCCATTGTTACAAAGTAGGATTCATCTTTTAAACAACCTGCTGACCATCCATAAAACTGTTTCAAAAAACTAGCTGTATCTTTCAATATGGTGGGCATTTTCTCTAAAACTATCCTTAGTTGCTGTTCCAAATACTTAGATATCGGTTCAATGCCACACCCCCTTGATGACACAATAAGCCTCATTGGCTGGTCACTGACACTTTTATGCAACTTCAGTATGCCATAAATTATTGACAATTTAGGGCTCTCATCAAAGAAGTAATTAAACAAGTAATCTGTAACCAGCCCGGTGTCATGCATTTCACATAAAACTTTGTTTAACTTCAAACATAGACTATTTACTTCACTTCTTGTAATGGGCCGATATTGTTCTTCTTGTAACATCATTTGCATTTTATTAAAATAAAACTCTTTCCCCATTACTGCAATTTCCCTACCTTTATCTACACCTTTAATAACTAGATCTTGATTTTCAAACAATAAATGTATAGCCTGTTGTTCTTCTTTAGTTAAATTATAATACTTATCCACCTTATTATTCTCATACAATGCATATATGTCTCGTTCTACGGCCTTTTCAAATATTTGTAAAGTGCCATTAACTTGCGGAATAAAGACACTTCTCTTAAAACCAACATCATAATTACTAACAGTACCATAATATGTTTTCAAAGTCAGATTTCATACAAAGTGCTTAATTTCAATTAACGTCTTAGAAATATCAGTCACTTGAGCAGGAACAAAGGTTAAACCTTTGTTTAAAACAGACAGTTCAGAGTCACTAAGCATATAGTTGGACAGGCTGAATAGCAAATTAGTCAATTTTATCTGTTGTTCTGACTCCTGGTGTATGGACGTTTGACCAAACTTTCATTCTTGTGGTTCTCTGTTAAGCTCTGCAAACGAGTCTGTGGTTTCGGCATGGGCAGTGGTTGGTTGATCAAAAACAGAAAATCCACTGGATCTAGGGAATCCATCTGTGTTAAATCGACCCTTACTGCTTGTTCCTTTTTAAATTAGCAGTCTTTATTCATAGTTGGCGTGATGTAACTGAAAGCCTTTTATTGTTCATGTGTGACATGTTGCCTTGCATCCCAACTGCTTGTTGCTCTGCCTGTACTGACTTTGTTGTTGACGCACCTGGCACTATCTCTTCCAGATTTGGTGGAACTTCCGACTGCTGACTGGCTTGTCTATTGGTCTCTTTCCCATCTCTCGGCCAAACAAAAACATGCCCATTATCAAAATCATCCAAGTCTCTCTTAAGTTTTCTTCTTTTCACTTCAATTAGATGTTTCTCAAAGGTACTCAGTCTATTCAGGGTCTCATTCATAAGCACCACACTTCCATCTATGTCTGTATTTGAGGCTAGTTCATTATAAAAGATTTCAACATTAGATCGCATATCTGATTCCAATGGCTGAAAATATACATTCATTAATTCCATGTATCAAAAGGAGCAGCTCAAATTAATGAGCTGCCATCTACGTAACAAATCCGGATATTTGTCTGTATAAGAAGGCATTTTTAATATACGGAGCCCTGTCAGCACAGTTTTATGTTGTAAATAAGCCTCAAATAATAATCTTTGCCATTGCAAGCATTTATAGGCCAAAACCATATATTCAAACTCATGTAATTTCTCCTTATAGCTTTGAAGTAATTCCAAAGGGCCATTATCATCTGATGTAGATGCTGTCCTTATACTGTGGATATCCATAACAGCCAGTAATAGATTAACCTCTACATTAACAATTTCACCAATCATTTTCAGAAACACTGCCATGTCTTCACAGTCAAAAATAGATAACCAGGAACCAGTTCTAGAACAAATTGAGTGTCCACCAACTGCTGCAAAATAGTCCAAATGTCCAGGAAAAAAAACAGCAAGTTGGTTGCAAACCAGCACTTAATAACACAACAAATCCAAAAAGAAAAATGCACTGGAACACTCAAATCTTTTATTTAAAACTCACAAGTTAAAACTTCACATGAAAGTCAAAACTTTCACCATCAATGCTTCATCAGCTGAATACATTTTAGCAACTGCAGTCTCTGCTTAAATAATTAGTAAAATCACATAACACAATTTCAAACTTTTTGACGTAATTCTTTTAAGTAGGGTCTTAAAGTGAAACTGTCATTTAAACCAGGTGGTATGTAAGACTTAATTTGCAAAATCCATTTCATCTCCTCACTCTGTTAGTAACTTCACCTCACCTTCCCCTCAAAGGTTTATAAACCACTTTTAAAATCATAAGTTTAAATATATGTTGATCACCTCTATCTAAAATATACTTACTTGATGCATTACTTATTAACTTCCGTTTAATGTCACTAAGATGGCCTGCTATACGTTCTTTAAACTTCCTGTTTGTCATGCCTACGTAATAACCATCACAAGACTCACACTTAGCCATATAGACTAGGTTGCTCGTATGACAGTTTCCATAGGCTTGAAGTATAAATTCACTTTTGGTAACAGGATGTCTTATTGATTTATCAGTGTATAAATGTATACAATAAACACAATTATTACACTTATATGTACCGTGCTCAGTGTTGTGCTAGTTACTTATAAAAGTAATAACTTACTATTACTAGTTACTTTTAAGTGAAGGTAATATGTTGCTATTACTTATTACTTTTCTAAAAAAAGTAATATATTACTATTACTAGTTACTAACTAAAGTAACTAGTTACTTTTACATAAGTATAGTTTATCAAGTCTATAATATTCAGATTTACTCAAGCAGTACTTGTGCATGAGGAATACATGCTTACTGCACATGAATACAAGTGTATTTATACACAGTGTTACAATAATAGTAAATAGCATTTTACAGTTTACAAAGTCCCACAGACTAGTCTTTATAGTCAGAGTCACAGCTGAATACTTAAACCAAAGTACACACAGCCAGCAACACAAGACCCATAAGTTACAACCCATCAAGTTTTCAACAACATACATTAGGCTGATTTGCTAAAACTAATGCTGAGGATGCAAAAATGCTTACAGAAAATGTTATATAGGTCTAACAAGACTGTTAATGCAACAAAGTCAACCAAATTATCACTTTAACTATTCACAATGATCCTCAAAAATTATGTTAAAAGCCCCAGCAATCACTCAAACAAAACTATTCACAATGACTACACAATGAATGAGTGTAGAAACAGTTCAGTGATATGAAAGATAATGTGATGGAAATCTTAGCAAGAATTTCAACTGTTTGCACTGCATCTGAAATTTGGACCCATCAGAATCATAGTTTCTTTGGCATCACCACCCACTGGATCAACTGTGACACACTTCAAAGAAAGTCAGCTGCCTTGTCATGCTGCAGATTACATGGAAGGCACACATACGATCTCATAGCATCAACTCTTGAGAGCATTCCCATCAAGTACAACATCAGAACGTGTGTGTAACAATTACTGGCAATGGCAGCAATTTTGTAAAGGCTTTCACTGTCTTCTCAGAATTTGAGAGATCTGAGAATACAAGCATTCTGTCCCAAGATGAGGATGATGATGGCGAAGTGATTTACAACAGCATGACAGCCGTGCTGAGTCAGAACACCTATTCACTGCCTCTCCATCTAAGATGTGCAGCATGCACAATGAATCTAGTTGCCATGCAAGATGCTGAATCTGCTTGTAATGATGCACAGTATAAAAAGATCATGCGAAGCACCATGGCCAAATGATGTGCTGCTTGGAACAAGGCTAGTCGCAGCACCCAAGCTGTTGAGGGATGGTCTGCACCACTTTATTTTAGGCTTTCAAATGTTACCCTTTTTTAGGTAATGCCAAACTGAAAATCCTTCCAACATAGTAAATCAAAACCAAGAAAATCTAAAGATTGTACTACTTAATGCCAGGAACCTAAACAAGAAACATCACCCCCTGCAAGCTGTCATCACCCTAGAGAATGCTCATGCTGTGCAGTCACTGAGACATGGTTTAAGGCCGCAGTGAGCACCCCAGCAGTGCAGGGCAATAATGCCTTTCACACATTTAAACCAGATACTTTACAGGCAGGGGACTAAAAGTAAAGTGTCTCGATTTACATCAAAAATAAATATATTACCAGACTGGTCAAACAGAATGTTGCACTTGAGATTTCCCATGTTCAAATCACCATAGGAAAAATCCTGTAACACTTCCTTGCAAGCTACAGGTCCCTCTGTATGACAAAGGAAATGTATAAAACATATTTCAGCTTTATGGAGATACTCACCATCCAACCCAATACCATATTCATTGGCGACTTTAATTACCCCACTATTAAATGGAAATCATATATGACACTAAAGATGCAAGCACAAAGATTTCTGGAATTTGTAACCCCAAACTCCCTGGACCAGACTGTCAGTATGCCAACCATGGAAAGTGCTGCACAGGCCTAGTATAATGTCTTTGCTGGTAAGATCAGACAACAAAACTGACTCCTTTGAAGTAAAAATAAAGTATAGTATAGTACAGGAATATCCACAAATCACTGCCTTGCACTTCATTGCAAAATACCAGACAGGGAATGTTAACAGTAAAGCATTGTACTTACCCCAATGCACACATGCATGTGCACACCCACACACACACACACACACACACACACACACACACACACACACACACACACACACACACACACACACACACACACACACACACACACACACACACACACATTGAGAATAAAAATACCATTACAATGACTTTATGTATTTTGGCAGGTATGTTGTACTGTTTATTCTACTGATTAAGTTTAGGCGATAGAAAAAGAATGCATTGATGCATTGACTGAATGTCATCTTTTGCAACTACAGTCTCACTGACTAAACTGCACTGGGGCTAAAGCTGCTACATACCCCATGCATGGATGTATATCTTGTATATTCCTCATAGTGTTCTAAGCAGTTCTACAGGTGCTGTAATTTGGGGGGGGGGGAGAACAAATCCCCATTGTGGTTTCCTGTTAAGAGGGGGTCAACATTTTCACTGAACTTACTGAAAGTAGAGATTCACACAGATGTCTGCATGGCATTCACTGTTTTACTGTAATCTAAACCTGTTGGGAGAATCTCAACATAAAGTATTGTGGTGTCAATTGTCAAAATAAAACTTCAGTTAAACACAAATTTGGCTTTCAACCCACAAATTCTTCCATGTCTACTGAAAAAACATTCAGTTACAACTAAGTGTAAGGTTTGCTTTAAAGATCATGTCTTAAAAGATGAAATCAGCTTTCTGTAAAAAGTATTTACATGCATTATTGTGCATGCGAACACTCTACAAAAAGAAAAATTGGCTTCAAGTTAGTTAGGAAAAATACCTTTTAAAAAAAAGCTTCTGATCATGGAAGTCTAATGTATTCCTGCTGTATTAACATGCCAGCATGAGGCGAGCATGCCACTTTTACAACTATGTAGTTCTATGTTCGGAAATTTCTGAAAATGCATTTTTTAACAACTGGCTTGAAACCAACTTTTATTTTTGCAAAGAGTGTTCTAATGCACAAGGATGCATGCAAACATGTTTCTGTAAAAATAAAAGTTGGTTTTGCCATTTTAGACATGCTCTATCTTACTTAATACAGACTTTTTAAAATGATAGACAACTGCTAAAGTTATAATTGGTTCATGACAGGTCAATAGATTAGCAGCAAGATCCGGCAGAAGACCAGAAGAAATGTTTCCTTTGAAAGCCAGGACAGCATTCCTTCAAGAGCAACAAGAAAGGACAGGGGGATCAACTGGGGTGTGATCTTGGTACTATGATCAAAAGGTAAGATGGTGTCTAATATTGTCTCAAAATTACCGTGGGTCATTAAGTACAAACCCTAAGTAGAATACTTGTGCTCTTAATTACTTTAACGCATGGGTGAGGCCTAGAACTTTGAACTTCTATCAGCTCTCAGCTATTTCCAATTAATTGGTTAAGAGCGTTAACATATTGAGGCTGTCAGCCTGAGTTAAAGGAGTTGCATGGCACTTGGTTTCATCTATCATAGGGGTACCATTACTTTTCCAAATGATAAACATTAATGTTCCAAATGTTAGCGGGGTAACATCTAATTAGACTTTAATGCTGGAATATACATGTAAACCAATTTTTAAATAACTTAGAAGTTTGGCAGGCTAGCATTGCTTAATCCACTAATTAGCCATGAAGTGAAGTTGGAAAATTCCATAGAAGGTATAGAGTTTGCTAGCAGCTGACATGATATCTGCAGGGGACATATTTTCTTAGGTGCATTACTGAGATCTAACCATTATAATACTAATATGTCATTAAAAGTCAGGCAGTAATATTTTTTTTGTTAGCTGTTGCTATGGTTTAGTAATGTAAGTGCTCTTAAGCAGAATTTTTCTTCAAAGCCTCCCAGCTTATTTTAGGTTAGCCGATAGATGCTGCCCTCTCCACAAACTTTTGTGCATCAGGAGCCAGGATAAAAATCAAAGTAATAAGCTGTTGGTTGGTTTTGAATTGCAGCCTATAGAACAGGTTTTAAAACAGTCAAAGCTAGTTGGCCAAGCAGTTCTTATGAGTGATCAAACACACACACACACACACACACACACACACACACACACACACACACACACACACACACACACACACACACACACACACACACACACTTAACTTCTCTCCTACAGGAACGTCTACTTAAAATTCCTCGCACAAGTGTGAATGATTTTGCAGTTTACAACTTTAGTTTACATCCACGGTGGTGTGCGTGCATGGTCCTCCTCCTTAAAGGAGAAGACGCTGCCACCGCTATGTAACTTAAGTTGTTTAAAAGTCTGCTGCCCGGTGCTAACTGCCACTCTCAGCTACCTGCTGCATTAACCTGTGTTTTGATGACCACAGATGGCAGATTAAGAGGTAGGGGAATGTTTTTGTAAGGAAATGTGGGAGGGAAGGACCTATTGTTATGGATCATTCAGTCCTACTGCCTGATTAAGCAAAACTAATTAACACAAAAAGTAATGCACATTTGCTTTACTAGTTATTTAAAAAAGTAACTTATTACTATTACTGTGTTACTATACTGAAAAGTAATGCCTAATATTACTAGTTAGTAAAAAATGTAATATATTACAGTAAAGCATTACTTTTGTAATGCGCTACTTCCATCACTGACCATGCTTATGTCCAAGGCCTGTAGAAAGGTTTTGCCTGCTCATCCTGGTTGATTTTTTGTTCCTTATAACATAATGTCTGTTTCAATGTGCTATTTTGTTTGTAGCCAAATGTAGCTCCATCAGTGACTACTTCCTGTAAGCCTTGAACATCCCTCAAAACTGACCAGTGTTTTGCAATTATACCTTTAACGGCTGAAGTATTCCTGTTATAAGTAAGCATACAGCTAGTCTTTTTCAGACTTTGCATAGACTGAGTGCCTTTGAGAAATGTCTAATTGAAGTGAAAAAAAAGAAAACTTAAGAGAGACTTGGATGATTGTGATAATGGACATGTTTTTGTTTGGCCGAGAGATAGGAAAGAGACCAATAGACAAGCCAGTCAGCAATCGGAAGTTCTGCCCGATCTGGAAGAGATAGTGCCAGTTACGTCAACAACAATATCAGTAGAGGCAGAGCAATGATCATTTGGGATGCAAGGCAACATGTCGCACATAAACAATAAACGGATTTCAGTTACATCAACGCCAGCTATGAATAAAGAGGGCTATCTTAGAAAGGAACAAGTAGTAAGGGTCAATTTAACACAGGTGGATGCCCTAGATCCAGTGGATTTTTTGTTTTTGATCAACCAACCTTTCCCTCATGCTGAAACCACAGACTCGATTACAGAGCTTAACAGAGAACTGCAAGAACAAAAGTTTGGTCAAACGCCCATACACCCGGAGTCAGAACAACAGATAAAATTAACTCATTTGGTGTTCAACCTGTCCAACTATGTGCTTAGTGACTCTGAACTGTATGTTTTAAACAAAGGTTTAACCTGTGTTCCTGCTCAAGTGACTATTTCTAAGACATTAATTGAAATTAAGCACTTTGTATGAAATCTGACTTTGAAAACATATTATGGTACTGTTAATAATTATGATGTTGGTTTTAAGAGAAGAAGTGTCTTTATTAGATAAGTTAATGGCGCTTTGCAAAAATTTGAAAAGGACGTAGAACAAGACATATATGCATTGTATGAAAATAATAAGGTGGATAAGTAGCATAATTTAACTAAAGGTGAACAACAGGCTATACGTTTATTGGTTGAAAATCAAGAACTAGTTATTAAAGGTGCAGATAAAGGTGGGGGGATTGCAGTAATGGGGAATGAGTTTTATTTTAATAAAATGCAAATGATGTTACAAGAAGAACAATATCGGCCCATTACAAGAAGTGAAGTAAAGAGTCTATGTTTGAAGTTAAACAACATTTTATGTGAAATGAATGACACCGGGCTGGTTACAGATGACTTGTTTAATTACTTGTTTGTTGAGAGTTCTAAATTGCCAATAATTTATGGCATACCGAAGTTGCATAAATGTGTCAGTGACCTGCCAATGAGGCCTATTATACCATGACCCCCTATTAATATTCCAAAACGTGCACGCTGATTGGCCAGCGTGCATGTTGTAAATCGACTTATACTAATGGAAAAAGGTCCGGTCGCCCGGACTTTTTCCATTAGTATAAGTCTTTTTTTAAAACACTGTCTCGCTATGTTAAAAGAGTTTAACATAGCGACACAGGTTTAAAAAAAGCAACGGAGATCTCCGTTGCTTGTTTTAAAGCTGTCTCGCTATGTTAAACTCCTTTAACATAGTGACACAGTGTGTAAAAAGCAACGGAGATCTTGCTTTCTCCGTTGCTTTTTAAATCTGTCTCGCTATGTTAAATGGGTTTAACATAGTGAGACAGCTTTAAAATAAGCAACGGAGATCTCCGTTGCTTATTTTAAAGCTGTCTTGCTATGTTAAACCCATTTAACATAGTGAGACAGGTTTAAAACAGCGGAGAAAGCAAGCTCTCGTTGCTTTACT
Source organism: Protopterus annectens (assembly GCF_019279795.1). NCBI lineage: Eukaryota > Metazoa > Chordata > Ceratodontiformes > Protopteridae > Protopterus > Protopterus annectens. Next base: position 1,620,805,653 of record NC_056725.1, on the reverse strand, counting down.
GTTCGCTATGTTAAATGGGTTTAACATGAGACAGCTTTAAAATAAGCAACAGACATCTCCGTTGCTTATTTTAAACTTGTCTCACTATGTTAAACCCATTTAACATGGCGAAACAGTAAAAAACGGAGATCTTGCTTTCTCGTTGCTTTTGGCCACAACTCTGATGTACTGTGTAGGCATGCAGTACATCAGAACACATGATGCCAGACAGCTGCGGAAGGGCAGCAAAGAGGCATTATACAATGCCATTATTTAAGAAAAGTAATTGTTTCTTTTCTTAAATAATGTCATAGTATAATAGCAATAACCCACTTCTGGGTGTGGGTAATGCGGGATTTAACCACGGTTGTCTTTGTTTGGTCCCTCGGGCTTCACCCTCGGGACCAAACCACGCCAATCATGGTTAAGTACCGCATTACCCACACCCAGGCGTGGGTTATTGCTATATTGTGTCATCAAGGGGGTGGGTCATTGAACCGATATCTAAGTATTTGGAACAGCAACTAAGGATAGTTTTAGAGAAAATGCCCACCATATACAACTAGTTTTTTTAAACAGTTTTATGGTTGGTCAGTAGGTCATTTAAAAAATGAATCCTATTTTGTAACAATGGATGTTGACTCACTATTTACTTCCATACCTCATGATCATGGCATAATTAGTGTTAAGATATTTTTGGAGAATTTTTCTGGCTACAATACACAGAAGATAAATATGCTATGTGAAATGTTGAGATTAGTATTAACTAACAATGTGTTTTTGTTTGATACTAAAATCTGTTATCAACAAACAGGTGTGGCGATGGGCACAAACTTTGCTAACACATATGCAAACATTGTTATGTATATAGCATATATATATATATATATATATATATATATATATATATATATATATATATATATATATCATATATATAAGGTTGTATTTGTAAACTACTAATGCATTCTCATACCTTGCTTGCATTTCTTGTAAATCCTGTATGTAAATAATTTTCTTGTAAATTTAGTATGTAAACTGTTTTTCAATGCATTCTCGGAGCTTTTCTCCCCGGGCCTACACTGAAAATGGGCCAGGTTGACCTAGTGGATTTCCCCTGTAATCAAACTGGAAATAAACAAATAAATAAATATGGGAAGGAGATATATATCATCTACATCCAATAGATACAGGAAGCATATTGCATTTTATAAGCATTTTGTTGATGACCTTTTTTAAGTATGAGAGGGAAATGAGGAACTTTTTCGACAGTTTTTAGTGTATGCAAATGATAGCACTTCATTCTTGAGATTTAAACATGAATATTCATTAGAGCACATTGCATTTTTAGATGTTTTGTTGATAAGGAATGGAAATGGTGAAGTACACACTGAAATGTATAAAAAAGAAGTGAAACGGAATAATCTACACTGTAACAGTATGCACCCCCCTTTATGTTTGAAAATATTGTCATGAATCAAATGCAGAGAGTTATGAGGTTAAATAACAGAGGGACATGTTGGATTATCAGTTAGAAAATATGGACTTAGATTTTACTGAAAGGGGACATTCAAGGAAAGCAGTGTGCAATACATATGATGAGGTTAAACAACAATATTTGCGTGACAAGATATGTCCCTATTTTAGTAATGGACATCAAGTAAATGAGAGAAAACAGCCTAAAATGAATAAAACTTGATGTATGCTTACTTATAATAGGAATACTTCAGTCGTTAAAGGTATAATTGCAAAACACTGGGCGATTTTGAGGGATGTTCAAGGGTTACAGGAAGTAGTCACTGATGGACCTACATTTGGCTACAAACAAAATAGTACATTGAAACCGAAATTATGTTATAAGGAACAAACTAAGAGTTTTTTTACAGGCCTTGGACATAAGCATGGTATATATAAGTGTAATAATTGTGTTTATTGTAAACATTTATACACTGATAAATCAATAAGACATCCTGTTACCAAAAATGAATTTATACTTCAAGCCTATGGAAACTCTAATACAAGCAACCTAGTCTATATGGCTAAGTTTGAGTCATGTGATGGTTATTACATAGTCATGACAAACAGGAAGTTTGAAGAACGTAACAGGCCATCTTAGTGACATTAAATGGAAGTTAATAACTAATGCATTAAGTAAGCATATTTTAGATAGAGGTGATCAACATATATTTAAATTTATGATTTTAAAAGTGGTTTATAAACCTTTGAGGGGAGGAGATGTGAAGTTACTAACAGAGAGTGAGGAGATGAAGTGGAGTTTGTAAATGAAGTCTCACATACCTCCTGGTTTAAATGACAGTTTCACTTTAATGTTTAAAAGAATTACATCAAAAAGTTTGAAATTGTGTCATGTGATTTTACTAATTATTTAAGCAGAGACTGCAGTTGCTGAAATGTATTCACCTGATGAAGCCTTGACAGTGAATGGTTTGACTTTCATGTGAAGTTTTAACTTGCGAGTTTTAAATAAAAGATTTGAGTTTCCAGTGCTTTTTTTTCTTTTTAGATTCGTTGTGTTATTAAGTACTGGTTTGCAAACAAACTTGCTGTTTTTTTTGGGCAGTGTATACATACAGTACATATATAAATGTGTGTGTGTGTGTGTGTGTGTGTGTGTGTGTGTGTGTGTGTGTGTGTGTGTGTGTGTGTGTGTGTGTGTGTGTGTGTGTGTGTATGCATGGGCATGTATGCATGTATGTTTTTACGCACATGTGCACTCTGTTGCAGTTTTATAACCTTTACATGTTGCCACGTACTAGCTATATGCAAAGTAACTTGAACATGGTTTCTTCAGAACTAGTAATCAGAAATTGTTAATATTTGGTTAACTTAACCTGGCATGCTGTAAATACAGTTTTCCTTAAGTCACAAAAATGTTATTCTTGCAAGCCACAGCTTGGCTAAGAGAATAACCTCAAAACATTTTGATATGTATGTGGCTTTTTCAAATTGTATTTTTAAACATTTTTATATATCTTCCTTGGGACTTAACATGTCTGTTCTATCACATTTTGTAACAGCGTCAGAGGTTTGCATCCTGATCATGACTGAACAAAGTTCCTTTTATTTATTTATTTTTATTTAAGAATATAATTATATATTTAGGCTTCATAGAAAGCATTTCCTAGAATGTAGTGAGTGGTAAAATAAGTTGCATGACTTTTTTCTGAGCATCAGTTTATATTTGCATGGCAGTTAGCTATCAATGCTGCATTCTTGTGATATGTATTTTTGCAAATTAATTTGTTTTTCCTGAACTGACAGAGTTGTTTTTCAACTGCAGAATCCAAACATATAAGTTATGTTTGACTTGGAATGTCTATTTCGTCTTTCTTTTTTGCCCATTTTATTTTAGTTCAAAATGTATAATTTTTAGCAAACTCAGTACATATGTGTGCCACAGTTTTACAGTGGCAGCAGGATAGCAGGAATGCAAACAAAACAGAAAGCATAATATGACACCAGCACCATGTTAACAACCAATATTTTTTTATTTAATGCTAAAAATTTAAAGAAATGCAGTTGAATTGCTCTATAGCTATAAAATAGCCCGTGAAAAGAAGTAACAAGACTGATGTTATACTTTCAGATACTTAAAAAATAGAACATCTCGCCAGGCACTATTTGGTCTACGTATGGGGGGGGGGCATAACAAACCTTCTTTTGAGTTTTTAGGCACAACTCTATAATTACCACCCCCTGGAAGAAAGTAGTAAGCAAGATGTTTTCACAAGCCCTTTAAATCCCTGTTGGTCTCAGTATCAGGGTGTGGGCTGTCTGCAGTGATTAGCCATACCTACACTACTTTCTTCTCCTACTCTCACTGTCGTAAGTACCTAGTGAAATTTTAAGTAGCATATTCCATCCAAGAGGGAGACGATCTCTGGTGGTTCAGTCAGTCCTCTTCCACAATCTCAACAAGGCTTTCTTGGCAATTAGCATAAGTAAGTAAGTATAATATACCCTTTTCATGTATTGAATTGTTCCACTCCAGTAAAAACAACAAAGGGGTTAGACAGATCCTTGGAAGACATAGCCTATCACACAAAGACAGAATATCTTACTTAATTGAAACAACACTTGGTAGTCCCAAAGGAAATGGACCAGTTCAGGCTGACAGCAATGACTGACATCTCCAACAGAGACTAAGTTACAGGATAAACTGTAGCTAATATATTATTAAAATATTGATACTGAAACTTTCTGGCAACATTTATGTGTTTTCTGCCAGTTCTATAGCACAAAGGCATAAATCCATAATTGCAAACCCAGTTCCTATTACTGTACCTGGGAGGTGGGGGACCTAGTAGAATGAGCATGGGCAGTAGCGGGTAGCAGTGCCACTGCCATCCTAAGGGTGGGAAAAGTGGCTTCAGTTTCTTCCATGAGGACTTGTGAAACTGGAGATGTGGTTGGGTGTTCTCAAACCATTTGAGGTGGTCTTCATGAGGCAAATGAATGGTACATAGATACATAATAGGGAGACAGTATTGTAGGCCCTCACAGTGACTCTAGTAGTTACAACTTAACATCAAATGTTTACCCTCATCAGTATGGATGTAGTATCAGGTGATTTTGATAGACATGGTACTGCTGGGTAGTTCCCCAGCTTGGAGACAAGGAGGGTCCTTCCAGATGTACACTGTATGGTAGGGTGAAGACAGACTATTGGGTCATTACATCAAAGGTGGTACCCAGTTAAGTACAGAAGTGACAATGGAAGTCTGGATCTAGGTGCAGCTATTGGAAGGACCAAAGTATTTGTGGCTGCATGAGAGACTGCCATCAAGGGGTTACAAAGGTGAGTCACCATGATGAAAACTTCCTCTGGAGAGATAGTATCCCCCACATGTGGTAATATAGACTACTGGTCCAATGGGATGGACTAAGAGAACTGATGGGCAATTTTGGGCATTATAGGTTCATAGGTTCATAGGTTTATACTAGGCTATCTGCCCTAAGGCATTTATAAGCCTAGCCCAAAGTTTTGTGGCTTACGCCACCCCTTATATGAAAAAATACTGTACCCATTAGTTTGTTGTGCCTCTGTCCAGCAGTGACACAGAGATGATTCCCAGGGTAAACCTACGATCTCCCATCCACCAGTCAAGATTTCTCTTGAACAGAGCCAGCGAGGTGCTCTGCCTCACATGGACCGGGATTTTATTCCACAGCATAGGGAGTCTCTGAGTGATAAATCTATCCCTCCAGCACGTCCTATTTATATCCGTGCTAAGGTTTAAGTCGCTTGCTCTAGTGGTTTTGGTGGATTTGGATTTTTTGAGGTGGAGCATGTCCATTAATTCCGGGTTGGACATGACCTTGTATGTCAGGCACATGTCACCTCTGAGCAGACGGTATGCGACTGAATAGAGCTGGAGTTTCTTCAATCTGGCAGCATATGACAGATTTTGGAGTCCCTTTATCCTTTTGGTGAGGAACTTTTGGGGTCTCTCCAATTGCTGCAGATGTCGGGTGAGATACATCCCGAATGGGGCATTGTACTCGATCATTGGTCTGATAAGTGAAGAGTACAGGGGAACAATGACCTCACTAGATCTGGATGTGAATCCCTTCATGATCAGGTGGGCAATGTAGAAGGTCTTTCTAACCACTTTAGCAACGTGAGTGTCAAAGAAAGGCCACTGTCAACCTGGGTGCCCAGGTCCCTGATAACCTCTCCTGTGCCTAGTGAATTGCCACCTATATGGTAGCTTGGGGTTACCTTGTTTTTCCCGAAGGGTATGACTATACATTTTTGGCGTTTAACTTCAGGCCATGGCTCTGGCACCAGCTATCTGTTTCCGTGAGTCCCTTCTGAAGGATATCCGTGTCCGATGCACTTTCCACTATGGCCCAGTTTGCAGTCGTCTGCAAACTTTGTCAGCCAAAGTCCTCCCATGTTGGCCTGTACTTCTGAGAAGTAGATGCCAAACAATAGGGGCCAAGGACTGAGCCCTGTGGGACACCACTTGTGACCGGCTTGGAGTCTGACATAGCGCCAGCAACTCTAACCCTGTGGGTTCTGTCCTTAAGCCAGTTTGCAACCCATCTTGTGACATATGGGTTTACATTTAAGCTGGTAAGTTTTTCTACAATACCCGAGTGGGGTATTGTGTCGAAAGCCTTTGCAAGGTCAAGGTAGGCTGTATGGACTGCCTTTCCTCATCAATGGCCTTGGTGACTGTTTGAAGAAGTCAACCAAGTTCAAAAGGCATGATCTGCCCTTGAAGCCAAACTGGGTCGGGTCCAATGTCGGCAAGTCCCCTATATCTTTGTTTATGAGCTCCATTATGATCCTCTCCATAGCTTTGCAGACTAGACTTGTTAAGCTTATGGGGCGGTAATTACCAGGGTCCGTAGAGGCACCGCCTTTGTGGAGTGGGACCACAGTTGCCGACGCCACTCCTTGGGCACGATCCTGTGGTAAGGCTGAGATTAAACAGCTGCCTTATGTGCGGGTTTAATTCCTCATTTAGCTCATGTAGCACACAGCCGGGGACACCATCCGGTCCCATTGATGCTGTGTTTTTAGCTTTAGAGAGAGCAGCTTTCACCTGCGCATTTGAGATGTCTGGGAGGCTACACTCCGCTGGGATAGTTATCTCTCCTTTAGGGGGGAGGGGTGAAGTTTGCAATGAACCTGTCTGCCAGTATGTTGGCAATGTCTGTGGGTTCAGTGATTTTTGTATCATTTTGGACTAATTCTGAGCATATCTGGGAGTTTCCACCCAGGTTCCTAACATAGCTGAAAAAGGCCTTATGATTGTCTTTTGAATCCATGGCAATTTTTCTCTCAAAATTGGCCTTAGTTGCTTTTATGAGTGCTCGTATTTTTTTACTAATAATGATCAGGGGTGAATTCCCTTTTATGGATTTTGTTCTATCATGTAATAGCTTTCTCCTCTTATTGTAAAGTTTGTTAATGGCTGGGGTCCACCAGACTGGACGTTTGCCCTTTGTGGGGATTGCCTGATCCATGCAGTCCTGGAGGTGTTCATAGAAGGCATTTGTAAGGGCTTCTGCAGCTTGGGTTGTGGTTTCCACTGGCTCAGGGGCCTTGAAGGATACCACACCAGTCTTGAGTAGTGTGATGTTTGCTTTAGAGAAGTTCTTCACTGTGGTCTTTTTTGTTTGGGGTGGTGGTCAACAGTATAACTGGCAAAAATATACAAATAATAAAATATAAGGAATTTTCAGGGTTTGGTTGAATACTTCATCACCTTTTACCAGCAGTGCTAAACCTTCTGTTTAATACAAATCTGCCTCTGCATCTCCCATGAGCTTCTTAATGGATCACTAACTTCTTTATCTGACCTTCGTATACAGTCTCCTTACTAAATAATTTCAGGGGCCCTCTTTCAAGATAGTCTGCAATAGATCAACTACCCTAGCAAGTACTGATCAAGGCAGACACTGATTCATTTACTTGTTTCATTTAAGGAAATTTATACTGCTGCTTGGGTACCTGTAGACCATATTTCAGATGATAAAATTCTCTTATTTAAATTGGTAAATCAACTGATCCCAGAATTCAAAGCAGGTTTAATGAATAGCCAAACTCTACACCTAGAGACTTCCCCACCCATACCCCTCAACTTCTTTGATGAATAATTATGGACAAAATCTAAAATAATGGGAGAAAAGAGGTCTAAAGTCAGAGATAAATTTTATATATTACTGCAATTCACTTAAACATTAATAGAATAACAGGTTTTACATCAATGTCAGTTTACTGAACAATAACTGGTATGAAACTCTGATATCTGGCATTATTTTCTGACTACAGTCATTCAGTAATTCACCAGAAAAATCAACTTTTTTCACAACACAATGCAATAATATGAGTCAAAATCATGGACAGTCTACAAAAATCAGGATAGCTGTGAGGTATGTCCTCACCTCACCACCTTCAAATTGAGATTACAATAGAAACTGACCACTAACTTGGCCAAGACATGTTGCTAAGTACCCATAACAGTGCTTAAAAATAATTTGGTTTATTAGTTGTCTGTGTGACTCCGTGTCTCTGACCATTAGGAATAAAAAGATCAGTCTGAGCTCTCATAAATGAAAGGAGACACTTCCATTTGAAGTCAGAGGCATTATGCAAAAATAAATGAAACAGTATTATTTGGCTACCTCTGTGGAACACCACGACACCTGGTGCACCCATGTCCCAAACCTCAATACGATGGAATAATTTTCTCCTGGTTAGTCCTAACTTTTTCTTGTCTTCACAAAAATTTTAACATTTGACTTTTCATTATGCTAAAGAAACTATTCCACAGGGATTATCTGAAAGGTATACAGTACCTAAGGCAGAATACGCATTTGTAATGTTGCTATTCATTGGTGAAAATACACAAGATTGTTTTACCTTCTGAAAAGAAAATACTTGCATTTAACCAAACACTTCACAGATGGAAGTTTAGCAGTCCCATAGGTAGCACAGGAAAGTCAGTTTACAAATCTGGGACAACATCTTGCACTCTGGATTCGGATACACATCCCATAGCAGAGCAGAAGGTGCAAAATGCATTGAAAAAGCCTTTGTCATAGTGACATGCATGTAGTAACATGAAATATGAATAAAATATGACAAAATGCCAAAGGAGGCCAAGTGCATCTACTTCAGGTTTGGTTACACAGATCAAAACATCATCCACAAAGAGAGCTACTTTGTGCTAGAGCACTCTAGAGATGTAAACAGCTAAAAACATTAAGTAAAGGCTTCCAATGAATGGGAACTAGGAAGGTTTAGTATACAGCCCTGTCTTGTACTCCTGTCTAAATTCATCTTAGAAGACAGTTCTACTCCAGTATTAATTGTTGCCGTGGCACTGACATACATTTTAAAGAGCATGTCAACAAATGTGCTTGGGAAACAAAAGAGTCTAAGAGTCCAAAAAAATGCTTCCAGTATACCCTATGACACACACTTTTACTGCTGTGGGTGACTAATGCTATAAAGGGATCTCCAAACAGAGGTCTCTTGTATCAGGAAAAGCATTCTCATTGTGCTGTCAAATGTTTGTATAGCTTTTGCAAATCCATTCTGATAATAGATGACTACAAGAAAGATTATCCAATACAATCGATTTGCCAATAAAAACAGAAATATAAATCCTGAAAAATGGTAATATAATAAGGGTAATAAGAAGTGCTTTCCTATTTTAGAATGTCACCAAGGTTATGAACCCTCCAGGATGGTGAGATTTCATCCGTAGCAAGGATAGAGTTAACTAGGATTGTAAAATGTGCCACAAAATCATCCTTTGCCATTTCAAATTATTCTATGAGAAGCCCTTCATGTCCCAGAATTAACTCAAATTCTACTTTAGTAGATAGAGCCACCAAGCTCCAAGTTGGGAGCAGCAGGAAAATCTGATGTTATTATAAAGTCTGTCATGTTACCAGCATCAGGACAGACTCATCTTCAAGAGAGAGCAAACTCTGTCAGTATGCTTCAATTAGTAATGCACATCTCATGATGTGCACGTTGTCATATTTGATTTCATCTCCATTCTTGCAGGTCATATCTTCATCTTGCTGTTGTATCATTTGCAGGAAAAGGGACCTGTATGCCATAGGGAAATTTTCAAAATATTTTATCCTGAAGAACCTTAATGAAAGATAAACTTTCCTAGTTAATAGGTTTATAGTAGACTCCCTTGCATGTTCCACTGCCTCTCAAACTCCTGGATCCTTCCTCCTCCATCTGAAGCTACGCATGTAGCAGCATGTATTTCTTGTTTATGTGTCATATTTTCACAATGAAAGTTAATTCATTTGATGCGCGTAGCACAGGAATATCCAGTCTTGGAGCATTACAATTTATTTGTTAAGCTGGATTTGACTATGCTAACCCAGCATTTAGATCCATGCTGTTAATTGTTAACTGCGTGATTTTTGAGTAGAAAGCTCATATGTGATGTGCAACTTCATAGTATTTTTATGGTGTAAATTAATCCCAGCATGTGTACACACTCATCAGTGTTGTTGTTGTTGTGTCTTTCGGCTTTTCCCGGTTAGGGGTCGCCACAGCAGAACTCCAGTCCGCTAATGAGTGGCAGTAGATATTTACGTGCTGAGTTGCCGGCCCTGATGCACAATCTTCAATGAAGGTACACCCATTCATGCATGTCTCCACACAGAAGATGCTCTAGCTGAGAATCGAACAGGACACTGTCTTACTGTGAGGCGACAACGCTACCGCAGCACCACCACTGCAGTCACACGCTCATCAGTGTAGTTTGTTTAAATCCATAGCCTTTTACCATTTAACTTTTTAAAAGGATTTGCCATTTGTAAGTTTTTTCTTCACTGATACCGGCCTTCACAATATTATATATGCAGTCCTCATCAAAATCCCTTTTGCGACCCAGTTCAAGCCTTTACTGAATGAATCATTTTAATTCTAGAGAAAACTATATATTCTGGCGTTCATTAGTCTGGAAGGGAGTCAGTGAGACACCCTCTGTTGAACCACTGAAATTCTATTTTCTTAAGTCCAAAACTGAGTGTTGAAATTGCCACCACCAGTTATTATAATGTTACTGTTTTACAGAAAGAAAGAAAGAAAGAAAGGAAGGAAAACATTCCAAGCATACAAAAATAAATAAATGCGAGTGTATCTCTGTTCCAGTACTCTAATGCAGTATAATCTCCTCGATCATTGGATGCTACATACTTTCTAGAAATTCCAAAAGAAAGGCATATTCACTATTTTGTCTATGCCATTAAATGAACACTGTGCAATGCACAAAAAAACTACATCTAAAAGGAAGGTGGATTTTATATCATGGGATTAAAACTGAAGAACAGCTTTATAATAGCAAATGATGTTTATTTATTTATTTTATTTTAGTTTGAATTTGTTAACCAGGGTAGAGCACTGATCCCAATAAATCTTTCTGAGTCTCAAGCTGGGGAAATAGATTCATGACATTATATACTGAGTGAATAAAAAAATGCAATATACATATATTGTATTCAAAGTGAATATCATAGGTGATGTGAGGGTATAACGGCAACAGATAAATTACATTTTATAAAGAATGACTGAAAAAAACAACATATACATGCATTGCATACAATGTGGATATCAGATATGGGCTGCTATAAAAACACAATCAAAAATAGGGTCATAGCAAGGTATGTAGATGGATGAAGGGAATGAACAGATTAAGTTATATGACCAGAGAAATAGTATTTGCATTTTCCTAGAGTCTTGAAAGAGCCGAAAATGTGGTAAGAGGGTTGATCTTTAAGAAAAGGAAGAAGAAATACCCACAGTTTGGGACCAAGTACTGACAAAGTATGGTCTGTGCACTGACGCCTAGTTTTTTTTTTGGGGGGGGGGTTGGAGGAGGGACATGAGTGGTTAAGATGTCTAAGGCTGTGTATGTTGGTGCATTTCAGAATAGTCTGGAACCTAGTGGAGGAAGGGTGTCATTCTTGGTAAGTTTAAATAGTTGAGAGGCAAGGGGAAATTCAGCACATTGTTCCACAGGTAGCCAGTTAGCATTTCAAAAGGCTTTGCAGTGGTGTTCATTTGTTGGGGACAGAGTGATGAATCTGTAAATGACATTTGAAATGGACTGAATGGTTGATCCATTTCCTTTAGAAGCTGCAGCAATTAGCAGGAGATAGCATTCTAGCTGAGTCAGTAAGATACCTTTACTATGGCATTTCTACAGGGTCTGATAGAAAAGGGGAGATCCTATTAGCCCAGACTAGAGTAGAGTTGATGGATTTTTTGTGTGTAGTCCAGGTGGAGATGGAAATTTAGGAACGGATCCAGTCAAATCTCTAGGTATCTGAATGAAATGACATTTTCAGTGGTGTTATTAAAATGATCAATGATTTTAAGGGGCTGAAGATAGAAGTAAGCTTTTGCCTAAAGCTAAAAAGCATTGCTTTTGTTTTAGAGCAGTTTAGTAGTAATTGTTTCTCAGTGACCCATTGAAGAAGAGCATGAAAATCAGCCTGAAGTTTGAGTGTGAGGGAAGAGACAAAATGTTTGAAGCAGAATAGCAGCATGCCATCAGCATAAAGCAGGAGATGAAGATGGGGGTAAGTCAAAAGGAGGTTTGCTAATGTAGATAGAAAAGAGGAGTGCTGCCAGAGTAGATCCATGATGGGCACCTTACTGCAGAAGGACTGATGTAGAGGAAGATGAATAGAAATTTACTGAAAAGTGGCATTTAGGCAGTTTTTGAACCAGGGCAGTGTGCCATCATTAATGTCTATTTCAGTGAGATGATTTAGGAGAACTGAATAATCGACAAGGTCAAAGGCAATGCTGAGGTCAGCAAAAATGGCTCCAGTAATTATTAGGTCTTTGTCTATTCCAAGAAGAATGTTATCAATGAGTGCCCAAACAGCTGTGAATGTACTGCAATCAGAACAAAAGCCATGCTACTTTTCAGAAAGAAGATGGTATTGCTTGATACAGTGAGTGAGTTACAAATAAAGTGATTTTTCCAGAATCTTTCCTAGGGTAAGGACAATAGATATGGGCTGAAAGTCTGATGGATTGGAGGGACTGTTTCCTGGGGTGATGTTTTACAATGACATTCTTCCAGATATTAGGCATAATATTGTGTAATGCACAGGTTGCAGATGTGTTTCAGTGGGGTCTCTGCAGTGATAAATAAACCATGGGTGATGGTCGTTAGTACTGGGGGGGACTATCAAGTTTAATCTTTCAATCAGAGACTAGCTGTCCTTGGATGTTACAGTTGTGAATTAGAATAAAGGGATGTACAGAGGGGTGGTGGGAGTGTCAGAAGCAATTTGGGATTGGCTAGAGAAAGGACTGGGAAACTTGCTGAAATGAGAAAGGCAATCAGAGAAATTATTTATGGATTTGTTAATTGGGTTGTTTAACAAGGACTATTTTCAACCATGACAAACATACAATAACAAGCATATAATTTAAATAATTAACAGGGTTGTAATTGTTAAAATATAGTAAGAAGTACTTAAAACATTGCAAAAATAGATTGTAGGTGCGATATACAAGAAGCCAGGAAACTCAATGACAAATGCCCATTGAAGAATGCACACTTATGGTATACATAGTGATTGGCAAATGCTATATTCAAATATGTTTTGCTAAGTTGCTCTAAAGTTGTTTTCCTAAGTTTGGAATATGTAGTCTCTTTATAAATTTCTTTAGGTAACTTATTTCAGTTAGCTGATGCCAGTTTGGAAAAGCTGTTCTTTTGTTATCTTGTTCTTACATGCAGTTCATCTGCCAGTGACTCATTTGTTCAGCTGAATGTCTGTCTGTAGATTCAAGTGAAAGAAACTCAAATACACAGATTATGTCTGTAAATATACTTTTCCTGAGCTTGTGTGACCTGACCTTGGAGGCAATATAGTTATAGTCTGGAAACCTTGCAGATCAGGGGGCTTGACTTTCTGAAACAAACAAACGCAAAATACTTATTTTTAAACTCGCTCTCAATTGTGAGTATGCCATGACTTGAGCAATTTGCAGCAGGTTGGTGAAACACAAGCAGACTGAGTTAATAAAATTGATCCCTTTTTCCCTGGAGACTTGATGAAGTGAGGTCTTTGGAGAGAGACTGATTATTATCATTACTGCAAATGTCATAAGGCGATGAACATATTATTAATTTGTTTTTACATGTATGGCAATAACTGATGTGAAATATTCTAAAGATCAGTGAAGAAACAAGTGCAGTGTGTGTGTGTATGTGTGTGTGTGTGTGTGTGTGTGTGTGTGTGTGTGTGTGTGTGTGTGTGTGTGTGTGTGTGTGTGTGTGTGTGGTACCAAGATGCTCATTCATTAGAGAAAGATAGATGGAGTGACAAGTAGCATAAAGTGTCATTTGAAAGTTATGTGCACTTTGGAAAGAGCCCAGGGCAATGAGAACAACAGCATGTTCCAGTTTGGGTATAAGAACATTCTTGGTTACATCAGCCCAAGCTGTTCTGGTTAAATTGTGACAGAGGCTTCTAGTTATTATATGACCCAGTATAAATGTTTCTGTTTGGGGCTTAAAGGAAAGATAGATGCTGAAAATACATCTAAGGTATATGCATTCTTTTACCTGTTGGAATACGTTGTTGGCATGCATAAAGTGGTTACTAATGCCAGCTAGCTTATGGCCGTGGCTGAAAATCATAGATGTGACCTTCAAGGCCTTTAAGATATTCATTGATAGTTGTGTTTTAGCTAACCATTTACAGAGGAGAAAGAACTTTAATTGCAGTTTATTTTGTAGGTTTATGCTGGAAGGACCTGAGTGGTGCAGTACTATATTGTCTACATAACATAAGACAGAGCAATGAGGAATGTTAGAGATCATGTCATTAAATAAAGAGAAGAACATGGGAAGAAGGACGGATCTCTGATGTATGAAAGCAGAGAATGTACCTGATGCTTGAATGTGGATTGAAGTAGATGTGGTGAAGCTTCTTTGTGATAATCAGAGATCAAAGAAAGAAAAGATGGGCCAAAGCCAAGGGTTTGCAGCTTATAGATAAATAAGTTGTGGCTGACACTCTCAAAGGGATACTTATAATAATTAAACTTGCATCCTCAAAGTAGTTGCTTTCTACTGAAATATTTATTTTATCATTGAACAAATATATTATAATAAGTTTATTATGTCCTGATCTAAACCCAAGTTGGCAGTACATGAGGAGGCCATGGGTTTATATGGACAAATATCTGATTATACAGTATTATTTAAAATATTTAATTAAAGAGTAAAGAATGGCTAGATGCCTAAAGTCTTGCACTGTACTTAAACTGTGGATGCACAATTCCAATTGAGAGAGAAAACTGGAGATATATGCAAGTGGTTTGGAAATGTAAAATGCAGCCCTTAATGAGGAAAGGTAGATATAAGGTAATAAGAATGGGATGGTTTTATTTTCCAGCATTTCAAGCAACTCAAGGCTGTATTATGAGTTATTGTCCAAAAGTAAAAGGAAGGGGCCAAGATGAGTGGCTTAAGTAGAAAGCTATGGTGCTGAGAGCTATTTTGCATAGAACTTTTTGTACAGTATGTGTCATCGATAATGTTCTATAAAACTTTAGTTAAGCAGACATCACTAGCTGTGCCTCCTGCTTCTTTATTGGTAAGTGTACATTATTGCCTGAGAGTTGGATAAGTCTATTAGTTAGGGCTGTAGTGGGAAGACTTCTACTTTTTCCATATTTTATCTTTTTGTTTTATGAGAACTTTTACTTCATTGTTTAACCAGAGGCAATATTTGCCTTTAGTTCTAACTTTAAAGGGGGACTCCAACATTGATCTCATTAAGCATTAAGATTTACAGGACAGTGGTGAGCAGGATAGCCTGATAGGGGGAAGACCTGTTTATGACATTCAATATAGTATTTAACTGAATTTTCTTAGTTAATGGAAATGATCTATGTGTAGTGAAAGTTGAAAGAACAATAGGGGTATTATAGAAGATGTTGAACTATCATCCTGAGAGATGATTGTTAACTGCATTTAGAACACAAGAGATAAGGAGATGCTTTTTACTTGTTTAACAAACAAAATGGTGGGGAGATCTAGTGCAGATTCATTTTTTGCAGGCAGCTTTGCCTTCAAGTGAGGGATGTGATACGTTTGAAGAGGTTTTGTAGTGACATGTTTTTGATACTTTGGGGTCTGTTTGGCCAAGGAAGGGAGTGTTATAGTCCCCAATGATAATTATACACCTTGTGGATGAGAAATGTAGGAAGGAATGTTTTCTAAGGTGAAATGGAACAGACTGAGATTTTGGTGAAGGGGCTAAGAACAATTGTTATGAAGAGTTTGACATGGTTGTTGGTGGCTACTTTAGTTAAGAACTAGGTAGGGTTTTTTTAACAGTGGTGATACTTTGGGTATAATATTGATAGCACTTGTATTATTTTTCTTATTAAAAGCAATATTTTCATCTGTTGGCAATGGCATGGTTATTATAGAAAACATGGTATTTGCCTTTAAAGTAAAGTAAAAGAAAGAATTGATTAGGTGAAAGATAAAATTCACAGATGATAAGTAAAAATGGGTAGACGAGGGTAGGTGAGATAGGCAGCATTTGAAATAAGACTGATTACGGAGAGGGAACGTTGAGCAGACTGCAGGGGAAGAGATTAGAGCAATTAGAAAAGACAATTGCTTTAAAGAGTAAGAAAAAGCATAAAATACAGTAAGAGGAAAGGAAGAGCATATATGATTACTTAATGTAAGGAGATGAATTTTGAGTGTATTGCACAATACCATACTACAAAGAATTACTTGAAGTTAGGAGGGCAGCATTCCTGACACATGGAGTCACAATGTATTAGGATACAATTATTTAACATGACAGTTCTAGCAGAAAAAATATACATGATTTAGTAAAGTATATA
The DNA here is from genome assembly GCF_019279795.1 of Protopterus annectens. Lineage (NCBI taxonomy): Eukaryota > Metazoa > Chordata > Ceratodontiformes > Protopteridae > Protopterus > Protopterus annectens. The sequence continues at coordinate 1,620,789,263 of NC_056725.1, read as the reverse complement.
TTCTAGTACTTTTTAGTCATTTGCAAAAGAGACAGTTTGGTATCCAGTAGATGTCATTACCTTCCAAGAGGTTATCTGTCCTACGATTTTGTTGCAGTTCTGGGTCTTTTAGCATTTCTCTGCTTCACATTATAGTTGAAATCACAATGGCTCTTGCAATAGAAATAAACACTGAACGTACGAAAGGAAATTGGTACTGTTTTTTTCACCTATACAGTCAAGTTTCCTGTTGAGGATTTTTAGTAGGGCATATAAAATATTGCATGATAAATAATGCCCTCTCTAAGGTCAAAAACACAGCATCCATGGGGCCTGATAACATCCCAGGCTGCGTCCCACATGGTGCAAACAAGAATTAGCAATGCCATTGGGTACTCTTTTCAATCATAGTCTGAGCACTGGCTTTGTCCCAACTGAATGGAAGAAGGCCACCAGTATCCCCTTGCACAAAGGTGCTGCTTCCACTGAACCTGGGAATTATAGACCTATTAGACTGACTAGCCTTATTTGCAAGGTCATGGAGAAAATCATCATGCACCTTATCAACAAAGATACTGGTAACCTCCAAGCATTTGACAGCACTCAATTTGAATTAGTCACAGGGAGATAATGCCTGTTAAACCTAGTAGACTTCGTCAAGATAGTCACCAAAGTCATTGATGAGGGGAAATCTGTGCATACAGCCTACCTAAACTTAGCCAAGGCTGTTGACACTATCTCCCACTCAGGCATTATTGACAAACTTACCCAACTAGGTATCACCCCATATATCATTAGATGGGTCACTAACTGGCTCACTGATAGAACACATATATTCAAAATAGGGGAATCCACCTCCAACAGCAGACCTGTAACCAGTGGTGTTCCACAGAGATCAGTCCTGGGACCTCTACTGTTTGAAATCTATTTCTCTGAAGTGCAAACTAAAACTAAAGGTCTGTGGCTGACAAAGTTTGCTGATGACTGCAAACTGGGAGCGGTCATAGAATCTCCAAACAATGTCAACATCCTACAAGAGGGTCTTATACAAACAATGTCAACATCCTACAAGAGGGTCTTATACAAACAAATGACTGGTGACAAAGTCATGGTCTTAAACTCAATGCAAAAAAAATGTATTATCATCCTTTTCGGTAAGAGTAATATTCCGGCTAACTACCACATCAATAACAACAACCAAGGTATGCACTCAGTGGCGAGAGACCTGTGCACAAAGGTTGACAGCAACCTTACCTTTGATCACCATGTCTCCACAGTGGTAAGAAGGGCATTCTATATCACTCATCTCATAAGTAATGGCATTGCCTCCAAAAAAAAGAAGTTATGACCTCCCTGTACTCTTCCTTCATCAGGCCAATAATTGAGTACAATACCACTTTTGGTATGTACCTTTCCAAGCACCTGCGACAATTGGAGAGAGCACAAAGGTTCCTCCCAATGAAATTCAAGGTCTTCAGCATCTGTCCTATGAGGATTGTCTGAAATCACTGTCACTTTATTCTGTTTCATACAGACTACTCAGAGGTGATCTCTGCCTTGCATATAAGGCAATATTTGACCTTGCTTTATTGGAAATGCTGCATATCCGGAAGCCAAATAATACACAGGTTACTCACTCTAATGGCTTTAACCTGGTATGTGACATTAATAGAACCTGTTGGAGGGACAGATTTGTCTCCCAGAGGTTATCACACCTTTGAAACTGACTCCTGCTTCATGTCAAGCAGAGCACCTAATTGAATCTTGTCAACCGCAATCTGGATGATTGGATGGGTAACCATAAATTCACCCCAGGAGTTCCACCTGTGTCCCTCTTGGACAGATGCGATAGGTGCTGATCATGGAAATAAGGGTAAAACCTGGCTAGCTTGTAAGGGCCCTAGGGCCATTAGCCTAGTAACCTCCTATAATCCTATGGAGATTAAAAAGAGAGATTGGAAAGGCAGTTTACAGAGGCACAGTGGAAGGTCATCTGTATGGCCCCAAGCTATGCAACACAATTCCAGAAGGTTTGGGATTTTTGCATGGACGTATGTGCATATACATTTTTCATAACCAAAGCAGACTTTGGAGAAGTTTTCCTCAGGCAGATAACAAATGCCAAAGGTGTGTTGGGAAAGAGAGATGCAATTGAGAACATGTTTTCGGGAATGTAACAGACTGACATATTTTAGAAAATTCCCTACAGAGTACTTTGTCAGAAATGTTGGGGGAGCAAATAATTGTAATTAAGGAAATTATTATTTTGCGCTGGGATATAAAATATGAATTGTCTAGACATAGTAAGGTTTTAATGAGTTTAATACTATTGGCTGCCAATAAAATACTAGAAAATGGAAATCAAAATCCCAAAATCTAAACCACCTGTAGTCTATAATTGAAGTACTGAATATCGTAAAGCAGAGATAAGAGCTGGAGCTGGGATGTTTAGAAATGGAATTAACAAATTATCTATAAATAAACTGAATTTGTGGGAACAATTCATGCAGAATAATGTTCTGGAAGATGAGTGAAATTTAAGTTAAGGTGGGAAATGAGCGATCTATGTAATGCTAGAGTGAATAAAAATGTGAAAAAGAAAGCGTACACTACATGAAAATACTAATGGAAATGTGATAGTTCGTTTTGTTTTAAAAATGAACATAAAGTCAAAAAAATGCATGTTCTAATGAAATGAGCTAAAAAAACGTATTTATACATATGAAAAAGGAGGTTCAAATTGTGCAATATGTGTTTTATTTAAGATTAGCACCTTGGAATTAGTTTACTTTTGGTAACGGGCAGCTGTTAGTATCCAACATTTTCTGTCCTGTTCATCACTTTCATCTCTGCCTCCACATTTCTAATTAATCCAGTCAGGATTTGTGCAATCTTAAGGAACAGACATACTCATCTGGCTTCAGCTTGCCATCCTTCATCAAGGGATACTATTAACTGCTTTGCTATGAGTCATTCTAAATTGCACTGTGTTAGATGAAAGATGTAGTTAATCTCTAAATGATTATCGAGATTTGAGTTATAGCAGATGGAGCAATGCCACCTAATGACCATCAAATTAGCTTTCATTGCTTTGCCTAGCACTTGTTCATAGTTTCACATGTTATTACTGGGTGGTTGACCTAAAGGCCTTTATAAGTCCAGCCATGTGTACCTAATATAATACTAGAGAAACCTAATATAAAGGATATTGCCTGAACACCAGATCTTAAGTTAGCAATGACTGCCCATATTCATAGATGAAATCCCTGGCAGGAATTTATGGTTACCAGTAGCCAATTTCAGCAGGTCCTGTTTATGTCACAGGCCAGGTTATAATCCTGGGTTCCTCATTATATTTGTTTAATGTCACTAAATCAAGGAACTGAAATACTATAGGCCTTTCACTATTGCAAAGCAACCAGGAAAAGCAGTATGTTTTGGACCAGTATAAGCAAGGTAACATGCAGTCATGTTTGCATTCTCATTTGCATTTGACACCTAGGAATTTATAGGTTCAGGGGAGCTAATGACCACCTGCACCTTTATTAGCCTGACCATGCAACCCAAAGCATCTGTGTTCGTATGTATCATGGGTGTTTATTAAGAGGTGGCATGTTAATTAGGAAGTTTCTAGTGGTTATGTGGGGGAGGGGTTTGTTAGTTTGGGGATTACTGTCTGCCTCTGTCTATCAGAGACATGGGGGCCAGACCTAGGGTGAATTTTTGATTTCTCTTCCATTTGTCAAGGTTATGCTTAAATAAGATTAGGAATGGACTCTGTTTCACATGTATCGGGAGCCTATTCCAGAGCACAGGGATCCTCTGATTTTTTCACTATATTGGCCACATGTTTGTCAAAGGCCAATTTACTGTTTACATATGTTCCCAGATCTGTGACTACCAGGTCAACTCTTAGGGGTATCTTATCAATGAAGTAATTAGCCTGGGTGGCAGTTTTCCCAAAAGGCACTATAATGCATATCCTTGGCACTGAGTTTTCATCCATGACTTTGGCATCTGTCATCTGTCCGTGTTAGACTCTCTTTTAAGATGTCTGTGTCATGGAGAGAATCTATGATTTCTCCCAATTTGCAGTCATCTGTGAATTTGGTCAGCCAAAGGCCCTTGACATTATCCTTTACCTCTAGACATAGATAGGAGTGGCCCCAGCATGGAGCTCTTAGGTAACCAGCTGGTGACCAGTCTCTTAGTGGAGGTGGTTTCACCAATCCTGATTTCCTGGGTCCTGTCTGTGAGCCAGTTGGCAATGCAGTGAGTTGGGGTTTATGCCTAGTTCAATGAGTTTGTCAACTATTCCCAAGTAGGGTATTTTATCGAATGCCTTAGCCAGGTAGGTGGCATGCACCATTTTCCCCATCCCTTGCCTTGGCGACCTTTTCAAAGAAGTCCACCAGGTTTAGTATGCACAACTTTCCCTTTACAAAGCCAAACTGGGTTGTGTCCACTATCTGAAGGTTACCTATGTCTTTGTTGATCATTTGCATGATAATTCCTTCCATGACTTTGCATATTAGATTAGACAGACTAATGGGTTTGTAGTTTCTGGGCCCAGTTGATGGTCCACCCTTGTGAAGTGGGATAACTGCTACAGTCCTCCATTCTCATGGCACAAAGCCTGTTTTGAGGCTGTAGTTGAAAAGTGACTCAAGTTTTCCTGACAGGTCCTTTTTTAAGCTATTTAGGAAGCATCCGAGAATTTTGTTGGGGCCCGTTAAGGCTGTATTTTTGGCCTTAGTGACTGCCTCCAGGACCCACTCCCTTTTAATAGTTGGGGAGGGTTATGCTGGTAGGTATTTCATGAGGGAAAGCATGGGGGAGTGGGAGTGTGAAGCTTGAGCCAAATTTGTCTGCCAGCAAATTTGCTATGTCACTCTGCTCAGTGAAGTTGGCACCACTGACTACCAGTCTGACACACTAATGTGTGCTGCCTTTGAGGCTTTGTATGTAGCAGTAGAAGGCTCTGTGGCTGTCTTTACCCTGTGAGGCTATCTTGACTTCATAATTGCTGTTGTTGGACTTAATTGTTAATCTTAGTTTCCTGTTTAGTTTAATTAGAGAGCTCCTGTCATTATGGAAATTGTTCTTCCTGATTTTAGCTGTAATTTTTTTCCTTTTTTTAAGGTTAGGAATCCATCAGTACGGTTTGTTTTTAAAGTTTGTTTTGGGCTTACTTCTAGTAGATACAGCAGCCTCTATACATTCATTTTCATGGTTGTACAGGGGCTCTGTGAACAATTTCACATAGGCTGCTTTGAACTCAGGGTTGGGAGGGGCATTGAATTTCGACAAAATCTCACCTAATAAGATGAAGTTTGCTTTGGAATAGTATCTAACCCCACAGGGTTCACTGGGATTACTGAGCTTATTTTTATTTTGAAGGAGACAGCTCCAGTGAGGACATGACATGGGGGGTGCAGTGTTCTCCCATATTAGTGAGTACAAGTTTTAGTATGTTTGAACCTCTGGTGGATGAGCACACTATCTGGTCAATTATATTTGTGCTAATAAAGTCCAAGAATCATTCTGCCTGTGAGTTTGAGGCAGTTTATGCTTCCCTGTCTATGTTGTATTTGTTTTTATGCTGAGTGCTTCCAGGAGGTCTAGGTATTAGCTATGTGATTCTGGGGACATACATGGTGACACATAGCTTACCATGATATTTGTTTTAAGTTATTCATTCACTCAATTATACTAACAACAATACTAACAACAACCAATCATGAATTTTAACATTCGCTAGTATGAAAGTTAATTCACAGGCTTGTCACTGTCTGATTACATAGCGTTTGCAGAACTCTTAGCAGTCTTATTTAAAACATAAACGTTCCTTAGAAAGGCAAAAGTCTTTCTGCAAGTTTGACCATTACATAGCTAAGCAGAAAAGACACTAACTGGACAGTTTAGAAATAAGAATTAGAAAGAAAGATGTTGATTCAGAACTTTGTTTTGTAGTTAGAGGCAGATTGTATATAGATGGCACATCGATGAGGAACAAAACATCAGTTTGTCAATATGTAATTGCTAACTGAGCAAACATTTTGCCAGACCATAGAGACATTTTTCTCTCAACAGCAAAGCCAGACTACCATTTAAAAGGGCATTCATAGAGAGGCTGTTTAAGATACATGTAGTGTGTAATTTGAAAGTTACCATGTGATATGTGTGTGCCAGCTACCATAATGTTGATTCCTGGCCTGGCTACTGGTAATTTTTATGTTTGTGGCATCTTTTAAAATAAAATGTTTATTTTGCAGTTTCATATTATCATGGGCTAATGGTTTCCTACTTTAGAGTTTTGGCACTGTCTGCCACAATACACGCGCGCGCACACAAACACACACACACACACACACACACACACACACACACACACACACACACACACACACACACACACACACACACACAATACTAATTGTCCAGTACTGAGTTATAGAGTTGCAAAGAAGAGCCAAGAAAATGGGATGGAGGTTCATCTATTCTCATTAAACATATATAAAAGGGAGGGTAGCGCTCCAGACACTACCTATAATAATGGATGATATTTATACTTCTCTGGAAAATGCAAAACTAAAATAAAATGTAAATTATGTATAAAGTGATTATGTTACAAGGTAGTGAACTAAGTTTTATATTTTCTAGGCAGACATCTCAAGATGCATGACTATACCGGTAGAAAGAATAGAATTTTGGAAGTGGTTCTGACTACTGTCATGCACATCTATGTTAAGGCACTATTAGTCAATATTAATCATTACAATTACATGGTTTAGAGATGGTGCAGAGGGAAAAAATAAAAAGACAAAGACAATGGTGTGAGATTTTAGAAGAATGAGTTATGCTCTGTGGGAGAGGTGATCAATGATTAAACAGGAAATTAGGAGTAAATCAAGAGAGGAAGTAAGCTGTAAAAATACTAAGGGATAAATAACACAGGGCTATGAAATAGGGTGTGAAGAAGATGCAAAAAGGCACAATGAGAAAAAAACTAATGTGGCTGTACAGGAATGTAAGGCTAGCAATTAGGAGAAAGATAGGCCTTAGAAGAGTTGGAAAGAAGGATTTGGGAATATGGTGGAAGCACAACAGATAGAGACTTGAAAAAGGCAACAAAGATTGAAAGAGAAGCAAAAGTTAAATCTAAACAGGGGTTAGCTGATAGGATCAAGAAAAGAAGCAAACTTTTTATGCACATCACAAGAAGGAAAGGAGGAACAGAGCTAACCAAGATGAGAAAAGATGGGAAGAAAAACACATAATGTGAAAAAGAAGAGGAATTTAATAATTACTTTGTTTCATGCTTCAGAAAGGAAAGCAGAAGCAGGAGCAGTGCTGGGAGCATAACACTCATCTATCCAGATGTTCCCAGAATGTCCAGCTTTCTGCTTCATATTTTTGGTCTGTTCCTCATAAAACATGTGTTCTTCTGAAAAATCACTAAAGACTGAAGACACTAATTAACAACAGACATTAGAGTTTCAAACTTTACATCCCTCAAAAAATGTATACTAACATAAAACCTGTTTGACTAACAACTTTCTAGGTTTATAAAAACAATATTAAAAATCTTCCCCTATTTTGGGCCTTTGTCCCCCATTATTTTTGGTTTTGTCTAGATTTCTTGTTCTAAGAGGTTGGGAAGTATGTCTGGGATTGAGGCATGACAAAATGAGAGACCAGCAGACATATATTAGGGTAGAGAAGGACAAGGTTTGAAGAGAAGAGAGTCAATATTTTAAAGGCATGTATACAAAAGGAAATAGAAGAGCTGAAGCTAAAGAAAGAGGAACTTTGGAGTCTAAAGAAATAATGGATTCAGTCTAGCATTAAAGTGATAAAAAGAGGTAGACTGCTATACTGACCAAAAGAAAGAAGTACAGTTTTTTGAGATTTGTACTTCACCCTGTTTAGAAAGACCATATTAAGTGAAATAGTCAATTACAAACTTTGTTTTGAATTCATTACATCAATCCAAAATGGAACCTGAGGACAGGAATAGGTTAAGCCAGCCCATTAAGAAGCAAGAGGTCTTAGCAACCACGTGCTAAAGGGGAAGCACCAGGTCAGACATACTAAAGGTAAACCTGTATAAATCTTTAGTAAATAAGACCAGAATGCTAATGTTGTAGTTTTTTCAAGACATATATTCCATGGGGCGTACCACTCCCACCCTTAAAATGTCCCATATCACTGTACTGTACACATGGGAGAAAGAACCTTTGTAACTCAGTAACTGCTAGTCCATCTCACCAGAATCCACCCACTGTTATAGCATTTAATAGAGGCTTCACATATGGGGTATCTTTTTATTGAAGCTACCTGCAGCTGATACCATGACAATGGCTAGGTAACTTGCTACCCCATATATCATGAATAGCAGAATACATTGAAGAAACTTTTCTCAGCCTCTTAATGTAGCTTCTTATATGCCTATATTGGGTTCCTATTATGAGAGCGAAGATTCCTTTAGGCGAATATGAAGACGTCGACCCGTATTGCGCGAAGTACGTAAACCATGAAAGTTCAAAACCACGAAGGTAAGTGCGCAATAGATAGGAATTTAGTGTTAGGATTTGGGCTAAGGTAAGTGCATAGATATGTAATGTATGTAAGAGTTTGTGTAGTGTTAGAAGTAGGTGTTTTTTAAATGTATGCATGTATTTTATTTATTTTGTTTGGGTGTATGTGTGTAGGGGAAGTGTGCGGTAGTTATGGACCTTAGGGTTAGGGAGGGGTTAAGGATAGTGCATAGTTAGTTGTGTATGTGGGGTTTAGTATAGTGTTGGAGTTAGGTTTTTTTTTAAATGTATGTATGTGTTTTATTTATTTTGTTTGGGTGTATGTGTGTAGGGGAAGTGTGCGGTAGTTACAGACCTTAGGGTTAGGGAGGGGTTAAAGAAGAGTGCATAGATAGTTGTGTTTGTGGGGTTTAGTGTAGTGTTGGAGGTAGGGTTTTGGTGCCTTGGTTTAGGTTAGAAGTAGGGTTTGGTTAGTGTATGTATGTGGTTTATTTATTTTGTTTGGGTAGGTGGTATATAGCGGGTGGTGGGGTTGGCCGACTATGACAGTTCGATATTTTTTTTTCGCGGTTCAGTGCGTTTGGGATTTTTGAGGTTCACGGTATAGGGGTCAATGTTTTGGCATTCGTGCATAGGGTTTTTCGCTTTGGTAATATAGACCCGCATATATTTCACATGCATTATTTTTATATATATGTGTATATATATATATATATATATATATATATATATATATATATATATATATATATGTATATATATATACATATATATATACTGTTTTTCTCAATGCACTCTGACTGGATCTTTTAATTATACACCGTTTGCATTGATCTCACCATTATGTTCTGAATTTGCTAGGTACTCATTCTGTATATAATATTTTTGATTAGAAAGGCCGTGATGTATTTATGTTCCCTGAACTCAGGTTGTGGCTAAAGAGGGTCAATAGCGTAGTCCACTTACCTGATGAGCAAATAGTAAATATATATTAGAGCCCTCTTATTCAACATTTTTTATAAACAAACTACATACTGCCACCCACCTTACTAGCATAGTTTAATATGTTGATGACTCAATCCTTATCCAACAACACGCAAAATAAAACCATAACCCACACAAAACATTTGGGCATTCTGATTGACAGTAATCTCAGTGTAGACTAACATATATTGTAAGCTATTAGAAAGCACACCAGAAACTTGACTCCCTCTACAGAACCAAACACTACCTGAAAGATGACATAAGACAATCACTAGCATATACCTACCTTCTTCTATCCTTTCTATATGCCTCAACTATTCTTGCAAATCTAAATACTGCACTTAAAGCTAAACTCTCCACCTGTTGGCATTAAGTAGCCAAATTTGCTGCCAGCCTTACATATATGGCTCATCATTGCAGAGTCTTGAAACAAATAAACTGGCTTGAGCTACCGACTATTTAATATACTCACAACTTATTACTGCACAAAATCTTACAAATGCACGAGACAAATTTTCAGCACTAAAAGATACCATGCAGCACTACTTTCCAGGCAGAGAGCTTTGTTCAACCAGTAAACTGTTATTAATAACAAAAAAGTCTAATAACTGAGCAGTTGACTTATAATATTCCAATTACGTATATCAGCTCTGGAATGCCAACAGACCAAGAACACTTTCCCTCCAGAAACACTTACTAAAACAAAACTCTTACACTACAGGTGGTCATACACAGCCCTCTCTACATGGTCATATCATGGTGGTCACATCATTATCCTTCCCCTTTCCTTCCCCTATCCATCTTTCACAAACAAACATTTCTACTACTCCATCTCTCAACATTTTAATCTTTTGTCTCTTATTTTACATTTCTTTTTCATTTTTAACATTTCATTTTCATTTCTTCTTAATCTCATATCTCTGATAATCTCCATCTCTTATAATCATAAGCACCCAAATATTCTTACCACCTACCAATTCTCTCTCTCCTCAATCCTCTCTCTCCTGTTAATGCTCTTAATTTTACTTTCATTTTTCTCATTTTTTTATTTATTTTTATTTATTTTACTTATACCCTATAAACAACGTCCTTCCTAACGCCCATACTAATGTCTGTTTGTCACACATATAAGTATATAACTATATACCTACTAATTGTTACTAGTTTAAAATTAACATTATGTATAAAGTTACTAAGAAATTAGAGAAAATTATTTTTTTTATATTTTTGTACTGGAATGAGTACCAGTTTGCATCTAGATGTATTAAAAACTATCTATGCAATGTATCTTCCTATTTTATCTTTGTATAGTGTCACTACAGAACGATTACCAGTTTGCATCTAGGTGTATTAAAAACTATCTATGCAATGCATATTTATATAAAAAAAATATTTGTTGAGTATCTTAAATGTATATGCTGTAGTTTCTTTCTTTCTTGGCCTACACTAAAAATGGGCTTTTTCAATTGGATTTTCCCCTGTCAACAAAGACAAATAAATAAATATAATGAGGTTAGAAACCTAACCAGTGTTCATACTGAAACAACAATATCCAACATCATTACAACTGGAATATACTCAAAAATATTCCCTTGTATGATGCATTCTCTTAATACCTTCTTAAACATACTCGACTATCTCCAATCCAAACAAAATAGTCAAAACCAACCACTTTCCTTGACTTTCCAAAGCTAGAAAACGCTAATGAAAAAAGACCCAAAAATGAGTGGGCACACTACTACAAATAATAAATGACAACCAAATAATTTGAGTAGTGACCTGAGGACTGGAGCTAATACAGTAAAGACAGCTTTGCATCCGAAATAATAGCATTGATGGAACACTGTACAAGTCCACACCAATACTTAATAAAAACAATACAAAAATGTATTTAAATTCCACCAGCACAAACCATAGTACAGTGTTTTCATTCAATTGCTTGGGACTTACTCAGAACTACCAAATAATAATGTCATTTCCTTTTTTTACTTAATATTCAACCCCTTTGTTAAGTAAATTGAATAATTGAACAAACAATCAGATGATTAGGTAAAACATATATATTATGACATTAGTTTCAGGATCTCAGTGCTAAAAGCTATCAGTTGAAACATAAAATTCAAAGTATAATACATATCACCGAAGAAATAAAACACGTCACTATAAAAATGAAAAATGATAAATAATCATAAAATCCTGTGACCATTTTTTTAATAAAAATCATAGTTTGGCTACCTTAAGTTTTAATACAGGCTTAATTAATATAAATTCAGTGGGAAACTAGCATTTGTTCTTAGCTGCCATAATAACTCCTGATGTTCCAATATTATCTCCCATTCTCCCCCTCTGTGGCCAGGTAAAACCCTTTCAGTTATGTCAAACTTAAAGCGATCAAATCCTGGACATACAACTGAATTATCCTGAATGGATTTTCTGTCTTCCCAATATAAAATAAAGGGCATTGTGTACACTTTGCTATATAAACCACATCTTTGGTTAAGCAATTGCCTCTTAATAATCTAAAGGTGGTGTGCCCAATATCTTCAAAAGTCAATTCAACCCCATCAAAAATATAGCGACATTGCTTACAGGTTCCATACTTGGTGTTACCATGTTTCAACTCTACCATCCTAGGTTTACTGCCTCTCTAAAAAATCTGTTTGAGGTTTCTGGAAGTTTTATAAACAAAATGTGGTTTGTTTCCCACCATACCTAATATGGATGGATTAGTTTTAATAATTGCCCAGTTCCTCATAATAATATCCTTGAACTTACCGGATTCTAAATTAATTTGAACGATTAGTAGCCCCTAAGAATTTGACTGTGTCTTCTCACACTCATTCTTTTCCAATCCTTTTCCAAACAAGGGTTTATAAAAAATACTTGACTGTTGCACCATAACTTGGAAAGGTTACCTGAAAAATAAAGCACCCTCCAACTTGCGAGAACTCAAAAAAAAAAAAAAAAAAATCAGGAGAAATAAAGTGCACTGGACAAAAAAATATATATTTATACCAAATCCCAAAACAAACACAAATCAAACCCCAAAACTTTCTGGGCTTCAATTAATAACCTACTCAAACAAGGCAAAATCACACAGCCTACTTCAAACACCCCAAACCAAAATGAAAGTATTGTCTCAAATGTTAGCTTTGACTTTATTCAAACAGTGGCCTCCCTAATCAATGCCACTACAACCAACAACCTAACTCCACAAACCCAAACAACTAATACAGTTAACTCTTTCTCCCTTAAGTTTGTCCCCATCTCCACTATGAAAAAATATTCCTTCTAAGCTAATACTCACACTAATAGCCATCACTTTAGCTGCTAACCAGCTCCTGCCAGAATACATAAAGATGCTGAGATGGAGATAGGAGACTGTGTTGCCAATTCATATGTAATTCAAATGTAACTTACTGGAGCTCTTCTTCCTCTGAAAAGGGGCTTCTGCCCAGTAATAGTAGTGAATTACCATGGTAAACAAATGTAAATGACTCAATAAATAAGTAAGCAAAATAAATAAACACATAAACTAAAGGGAGAAGAGATAATATTTTGTTTGGGGGGGCATGGTTTCATGCTGATTTGAAGATTTACTTTTCTAAATAAGGAGAAGTTTAGCTTCGTATAGTTCTTCTGGAAGCTGTAGTAGCATAGAGCTCAGCGGTAATTTCATTAGCTCTCCGGACAAACTAATATACTGACAGGATATAAAGGGTGAGCAAGTTACATAGTGGGTAGCTTTTCACTTGTCTGATTCTGTAGGTTGCTTTTAATTCCATGTAGTACAGATAAAAATTGCTTCAGCCAAATGCAGTACATAAAGAAGCAACACAGCAGTTAAAAATGATCCAAAAAGATAAGTGCTTTCGTTCCACTAACATATACAAAGGAACTTCATCAGGAACTTCATCAGATAAATGAACAAACTGCCATTAGGTTTCTTAAATACTCTTAAACTAATCTTTGTTCTCTTTAGCTGAATTTTAGTATTAGAATGTTACTATTGTGTGTAACGTTGTTACATTCCTTTTATGAATGAAAACAAAAATGGGGGGTCCTTTTACTACGCCTTTTTTACTATGCTTTCTTTTACTATGCCTTTTTTACCATGCTTGGATTTGTCAGGCTACTTCATGCAATAAGGGTGTGTTCTGAATTTTAGTTGTGATTGGTTTAAGAGTATTTAAGAAGTCTAATGGCAATTTGTTCATTTATCCGATGAAGTTCCTTTTTATATGTCAGTGGAAGGAAAACACTTATCTTTTTGGATTTTTTTTTATTGTACAGCATTTGGCTGAAGCAGATTTTAGCTGTACTACGTGGAATTAAATGCATTTTGGAGTGTGGAAGCCTACTTTTGCCCTGCTTTTTGGATTATTAGTGCTGGTTTGGTGTTTTTCCTGTTTGATTCTGTAGGTTGGAACTGCATTTTATTTGGGATATTTTACATGATTTACATTTATTTAAAAAAGAATTCAAGAATGCAAGACTGATTGGCAGTTTTAGGTAAGAAAGAATTAATCATTTTCTATGACATCTCTGTCTGGCCAGCAAACTTAAACACTAGAAATTGTGTACACTTTGTTACAGTTTATTAGCACTTTTAATATTCATTTTTATTTTTCATTTTTCACCATGACTGACCACACATTTTGCAACTATATCCAAAAGTACAACAGAAATACATAATACAGTAAAGGTGATACAAATCTATATGCAGAAAAAGTAAAACAATGCCAAATATATCTCAAGTATTTTTAGTGACTTACATGGAAGTTAGACAGTGGAGCATAATGAATGTTTTAGATGTAATATAACTAAAAGCAGAACTACAAAACATTAATATTTTTATACGACACAAAGACTGGCTGAAAATTAACTACAAAACTGACTTTCAGTAAAGGAAATTGATGATTGGATGGGAGAAAGGAAATTCACCCCGGGGATCACGTCAGTTGCCCTGCTAGACAGGGGTCCAGGGAAGTAAATGGTGTGGAAAGTAATAGCCAGGGAATTGTTATGGCTAGGCTTGTATAGGCCCTAGGGCCGATAGCATAGTACCAACCCATGAACCTATGAACCTATGAAACAAGTACAAGAAATATATATAATTTCAAAAATAATTTGAGCTATCAGAAAATGTAAGGTAAAATAAAAATATGATACTGACCAAACATGGTAAGGGCACTGATCTTTGAGGTACATCAAAGTTAAACAGGGAAGAATACATTTAAGGACACATTTGAAATTTCAAACAGTGAGGCTTCAAACTTGACATCTGTATGTAGGTTTACTTAATATTCATGTGACTTTCATAAAGTTTCATATTGATCTGTAGTATGATTTTAGGCAAAGGATTCATATCTTCCTTGTTAACTTATTTTGTTCTTTTGAGCAACTCACTGTTAAATCTTAGAGAATAGCAACCTGTGACATTTAGGTAATAACACTGTTTTCATTTGATCTTAGAATATTAGGCTGTAAGAGAGTTACAGATAGATTGTTTATTTATTTCAGAATTCATTAAAATATTTCAGGTGTGATCAGATATCTCTGAATTCTCTGCTAAAATGACAAACTATGGCCTATTTTTCTGCAGTTATGTTAGTCTTGGGTGTATATCAGTTCATCATATGTTATGGTCATACTATTATAGTACATACTAGGCTGTTGATCAGATAGACCATTTGTAGCCAAACCTTAAGATCCCATTACATCAGTATCCTGCAACAAAAAGTAATTACGTATTATTAATATCTTTCCCTTTCAATTCAGGTCTGAGGGCCAGACCATAGCTGAGTTTATGGTTTCTTTCGGTTTGCCCAGGTTGTATTTGAAGAGTGACAGGTGACTACTTTTTTTTACATTTAAGACAAGTCTATTGCTTAAAAGAGGGATTGTCTGAGAAAGATGTCCATCTATCTCTACAGCAGGTATTATTTATATATTTGCTGACTGAATTTTGTTTTCTGATCTGTGCTGAAATGTTTTTTCTCCCACTCTCCCACCCTATTGTTATGTTCTTAAAGTTGGTAAAACTGGTCTAACAGCTTTTATGTTATCTGATTGTCCCAAGGCTCAGCTTTTGTCTTGCTGGTATAAAAATATTACCTTTGTATAAAATTCCTGCATATCATTGCTAGAATCTCCTTGTGTTCTAAGTGAGAGCGCCTCTCAAAGAATCTGGAAATATAGAGCTAAGTATATTTTTTGCCACTTTAACTGTTCAGTGTTCTGCACTGTCTTTCTTTTTGCTCGACTGAATTAGTTATATATTTGTTGGCTAAATTTTGTTTTCTGATCTGTGTTGAATTTTTTTTTCTCCTACCCTCTTGCTGTTGTGTTCTTAAAGTTGATAAAACTGGTCTAACAACTTTTGTGTTATCTGATTGTCTCAAGGCTTGGCTTTTGTCTTGCTGGTATAAAATATTACCTTTGTATGAAATTTCTGTATATCAGTGCTAGAATTTCCTTGTGTTCTGACTGAGAGTGCTTCTTAAACAATCTGGAATATATAGAGCTGATAAGTATATTTTTGGCACTTTGACTGTTCAGTGTTCTGCACTGTCTTTATTTTGTTTGACTGAATTATTTATATATTTGCTGGCTGAATTTTATTTTCTGGTCTGTGCTGAAATTTTTCCCCACCCTTCCACCCTATTGCTGTTGTGTTCTTAAAGTTGGTGGCTTTCTCAGTTGCCTACCCCTACTATAAATTTGATCTGGGACACTCCTCCTAGTCCCATCTCTTTAGCTCATTCTGCCTAATACAGAGATCATTTGGGAAGGCCAAACCCCTTAGTCTCTTAACCTTGAATAATCTTCTGTTCCTGCTCTCTGCACACTCTCTCCCTTTCCACTTTATAAAAAAAAGACACTTTATTCAGCTGCTTATATTTTTCTAATTTTGTTTCTTCCTACTACTCTGTTACTTCATCTTGCTTTGCTTTTTTCCTGCTACTTGCTGCCTGTTCTCTAAAATGTTCAGCTGCATCTTTTCTGTTGCATTTATTACTGCTTGTTTATGGCCTGTCTAAATTGGCAAATGTTATTCTTAAGTGTTATTCTGAGCTCTTAGTTTTGGTTTAAGCACTTGGGCTTTAGGCCCACCGCTTAGCTCTCCCTGGCCTTTCTCCCTCAGATTCTGAAAAATATGGATGGACAAATTCCTACAGTTTCTCCTGCCAGTCTGGTTAACATGGGCTGCCTCATGTACATGGAGAACCACCTACTACTACCACCTTGGGAACACAATTTGTGAGAGATGCAAGTACATTAGTAATCTAGAATCCAAGCTCTCTCCCTCTCAAACCAGTATATCTGGCACCAGAAACATTGTCAACACAATCACTACACCTGACACACCAACCACACCTAAACAACACACACGTACATATGCGGAGGTCCTCCACATAAACATACCCAAACAAAGGAGGCCTCTGAGGCAAAAATACACCCAATCTCCACAGCCCTCCACATCACAAACCATGCATAGTTCACACATCTGTGTCTCACAGCCACTAAGGTTTCACCATAAACCCAACATATTAGTCATAGGAGACTCCATTGTGAGACTCACAGATGTGCCTCTCACCAGCCTGGATAAGTAGAAAGTTAGGGTTAGTTGTCTGTCAGGTGCTAGAATTCACCATATCACATATGCACTCAAGTCTCTCAACAACAGGTACTGTTATGATTCTGTCATAGTCCATGTTGATGTGAATGACTTGAGACGTACCTCTCTGGACTATATAAAGAGAGACATGATTGAGCTTGCTGATTATGTGTCCCAGGCAGGTATGTCCCTAGTCTTAAGCAGCATTCTGCCATCACCCAGAATGATGCCTCAATACAAACAGAAAATGATTGACTTTAACAATTAGCTTAGTTTTTGTGTCATTCCAGGAGGATCCAGTATCTGACAGCCTGGGAAAATATGATTGACAGACCATGATGCTTTGCCAGAGATGGCCTGCATCTGTCTCACCTGGGATTCAAGCTTCTGGCAAAGGCTCTTGCATCCCCTATAGTGCCTTTGTTAGGAAAAGTGATGAGGTTAAAACTACCAACATAGTAGAGTTTCAATATACATTAAAGGCATACACACCTCGAGGCTGGTCAAACAGTATGACAAACAGGAGTCACTCTAGGTGCAGTTAACCATTGACAAGACCCCTGTTCAAATCATAACTAGCTACTGCCCCCCAAATCTGACTCAAGATGCCCAATCTGCCTATTTGGACCTGTTCAAATCTATCAAGATTCATCCCTTTACCCTGTTCCTGGGTGACTTTAACGTCCCAAAAATAGACTGGAAGAACTACTCATGCCAGAACACAAGCGCCCATAGATTCCTTGATTTTGTCAATGCAAATACCTTGGAACAGTTAGTCGACACCCCCACAAGAGGTGATAATATCTTAGACTTCATATTAACCAACATGAGTAACCACTGCAGCACCCCTACAGTATCATCCTCCCTGGTAAGATATGACCATAAAGCGGTCACTTTCGAAGTCACCATCTCCTCCAACCCCCTTCTAGCTAGTATCAGACATAAAAACTTTTCCAAAGCTGATTACAGCCTCCTGAGGGATGGTATAAACAGCTTCACAGTTTCCTTCCCCTGTGTAGGAACTGGCACAAATATCCAAAACTGCACCAAAGCACTATATGAGCATTTATATAGATGCATGGAATCAGGAATACCTGACAGGACTAAATCATCCTCTGCAAGGAAGAGTAAACCTGTCTGGTGGACATCTGCAATAAATAAACTCTATAACAAAAGGAAAAAATTGCTGTCCAAGACCAAAAAGAAGCAGGTGCCCAATTGGAAACAATGTCTTCTTAGCCTGAACAAGCAAATAAGAGCACTAGTGAAAGCCTCCAAAGCAAACGTCTTGTCCACATTTGCCACATCTACTAGCGACAATCATAAGGCCTTCTTCACATATGTCTGCAACCTCAAAGGAAGCACCCAGATCTGTTCAGAACTTGTGGTCAAGGACACCACATACAAATGCAGTAGATATAGCAAACTTGCTGGCAGACAGATTCAGTAAAAATGTACCCCTCTGTCCCCATCAGTAAATCAGGACATCCCCAGTAACTGCACCCTTCCCGTTACATCTAGGAAACAGGTCATAACTGCTCTCTCAAAGGCAAAAAATACAGCCTCCATGGGACCTGATAACATCCCCGGCTGCTTCCTATGTAAACTCAGGCAGGAACTTGTAGCACTATTAGGCACCCTATTCAACCAAAGCCTGAGTACTGGCTTCATTCCAGCTGAGTGGAGGATAGCCACTGTCATCCCTTTACACAAATGTGGAGCATCCACTGATCAGGGAAATTATAGACCCATCAGCCTAACTAGCCTGATCTGCAAGGCCATGGAATGGATTATCATGGACCTCATTAACAAGGACATTGGCAACCTCCAAACACTCAATCCCACACAGTCTGGCTTTGTCACGGGGAGGTTATGTCTGCTAAATTTGGTCGACTTCTTTGAGACAGTCAGCAAAGCCATTGACGAGGGAAGACGGTGTACACCGCCTACCTTGACCTGGCCAAAGCCTTTGACACTATTTCCCACTCGGGCATAATAGATAAACTCTCTCAATTAGGCATCAATCCATATGTTACCAGCTGGGCAGCAAATTGGCTCACTGATAGAACCCACCTAGTCAAAATAAGGGAAGCCACCTCAAGCAGCAGACCCATAACAAGTGGCGTACCCCAGGGTTCAGTCTTGGGACCACTGCTATTTTAATATACTTTTCTGAGGTGCAGGCCAAAACCAGTGGGCTATTGCTGACCAAGTTTGCAGATGACTGCAAGCTGGGTTCTGTCATCAATTCCCTAATGATGCGGACATCCTCCAAGGGGGTCTCACTCAGACAAATGACTGGTGCCAGAAACATGGCCTCAAGCTGAATACCAAAAAATGCATCATCTCCTTTGGGGAGAGTGACGTCCCCACAAATTATCACATTAATAACAATGTCCTAAGCAAGTAATCAGTCATGAGGGATTTGGACACCCAGGTTGATAACAACCTGACTTTTGACCACCATGTTGCTTCCATGGTAAGAAAAGCCTTCTACATGGTCCACCTCATAAGTAAGGGTATCTCATCCAGGAACAAGGAGGTTATAACATCCCTATATTCTTCCCTTATAAGGCCCATTATTGAGTACAACCCCCCCCTTTTGGCATGTACCTCGCAAAGCACATGCAGCAGCTGGAGAGACCACAGAGGTTCCTCACCAGGAGAATCCAGGGCCTCAAACATCTACCATACACAGATAGTATAAAAGCCCTATCCCTCTACTTAGTTTCATATAGACTGCTCAGAGGTGATTTCTGTCTGGCATGCAAGGTGATCACAGACCCCACCTTGATGGGACTGCTGCATGTCCAAAAGTCAAGCTCCACTCAAGTAACCCGTGTGCATGGCCTCAACCTGGTCTGTGACATCAACAAGACTTGTTGGCGGGATAGATTTGTGTCCCAGAGACCCCCCCCCCTCTATGGAATAGACTCCCTCTCCACATCAAGCAAAGTATCTCTTTACCCCTTTTTAAGCACAACCTGGATAACTGGTTGGAAAACAGAAAATATACCCCTGGGATTCCACCCGTGTCCCTGCAGGACAGGGGCATTGGGTGCTAGGCATATAAGGACTTCAGGGCCAGTAGCTAGTAACCTCATATGATCCTATTTGAAATTCCCTACAAGAATAGTATTGGGTTCAGTGGGGAGAGACTTCAATTTCTTTACATATGCCTCATGGGCTGCAGATGAGGGGGAATATTTCTTGGATATGATACAGTATAGATTTTTAATGCTGTTAGGTAGGATAATGAGGAGCTGAAGGTCATTGTCTTACCTTATGAGTCCTGATGGGATTTGGTTTCTTAGAAGTATGGACATGACACCACCAACAACACAGTCTGAATGAATGACAGGCATTGAATCCTGTACTGGGGGAGGGCACTATCATTACATTAAAACCATGCTTATGTAATGATGCAGATATTAACATTTTTTTAGGGTCATAAAGGGCTGTAAGAAGTGTAATTTCTTATTCAGGCTTCTGGCACTGTGCAGTGTTACTTTTATATAGTATTGTTTTTTTTTTTGGCTATGTTGATAGGAGAGTGACTTTACCTAAAAGAGGCACTTTGGTGGTGGAGAACATTTTGGCTAATATAGGAAAGCCATGAGTAGAAAGGTGCAGACCATCCCTCATAAAGCAAGTAAGGCTGCCAGTCATCTCATTCTATGCTGATACATATTTCAACACCTTAGAATGACATCTAGAGCTAAGTCAATAATTAAAGTAAATTATCTTCTGTCTGAATTGTGGCATCAATTTTGGTGATGGTAGGATACTACTCAAGAACAGTTTCCTACAAACTTCAGACCCATATTCATAGAGCTCCATCATGTCTCTGTTCATATGCTCTAGAGAAGTGTGCCTCTAATCATCTACTCCCACCTGCATAAAGACCAAGTCATATGTGTACCTTGGGTGAAGGAATGTGAGGGCTGTATTGACAAAGAATTTCCTCATACTCGAGAGACAGCTTGCTGTCATCCTTTTCTTGCACAGTCTGGTGGAGCATCCACATGTCTCACCATGGAATCAGCCATGAAGAAAATGTTCCCAGAAGTGTTGACTTGGCATTGTTGTCTTAGGGGCATTGGCTTGAAAAGTAGGACACCCAGTTTTTCTCTTCTACTGCTTTTTTGTGTGTCTATAGATGCTGTTTGCTTGTAAGTGTGATGCTGTTTATACTATATACCCAACCTGCATCTTGGAGGCCTTTAAGCTTTGAGCTGGGATTTCTTAACTGCATTAGCATTAAGATGACTTATTTGCTGATTTAGGACAGTGGGCATGGCTTTGTGAGATGGATGACAAATGACAACCTTGGGGGCACTGTCAATAAGTTTAGATGAGAGGCTGGCCTTCAAAGTTAGGAAACACTTGCAACTCTCATATATAGATTCATCTTGTTGAAAAATCAAATAGTTATTACTAAGCATGAATCAGTTGTTACATTGCCTCAGAGTGCCTAGTGCTAGCAGGCTGGCTCTGATGGTACAGAAAATGTTGACCTCGTGGCTCATAGCACCTGGTGTGCAAGGAATGTACTGATGAAATTTTATTATAGTGAAGGTTTTTGTGTTAAATTGCAGAGGAGAGGAGGTATTTTAGTGAAGTTAGACATTATTACATCGATAAAGCACACAACATGAAGTAGGGTATAGACACAGAGAAGTATTTCACTAAATGTAACAGTAATTTCACTAAATTTTACTGTGTGTCAAGTTGGTACAGTTTATGCAAACAGAGATACATGAGTACTGAAGAATGGCTTAGTAGGACAACTTAATCAAAACGACTCGAGAGTAACAGCTTAAAGTCTGGCTCCATCATTATAATTGAAGGTCTGACTCAGCTGTATTACCATAAGTTATAACGCATGAAGTAGTAGTAACATTATGCCGTTACAGTTTCAAAGAACATGGTAACAGTGACTGGTTAACTGCAGTGTGATGGCTAAGCAATCTGGTGCAGTTGCATTGATAGCACAGAATACACTGCAGTGGGTCGGGAGGCCCCAAATGGCAAATAGAGCAGAAAGCTGTAATCACAGTGAATCACGTGCTTCAGTTACCAAATACTTCAAAATAATAACAGAAGCACAGTTTATGAATGCAGTATGATGACTAGCAATCAGACTTGGTTACTATAGCAACAGGGAATTGTAAATACAATGCAGCCAACAGCAGCAAACGGTGATACATTATCAAAAAAACAAGAGCAGCAACTTGAGAGTACCATAAGCAATGATTATCAATTTGGCTTGTGTGCTAAAACAGACAATATGCTAAATAGGTATCACAAAAAAGGTAGTATCAACTATAGTGAATAAGAAGCAGAGAGGCATTTACAAATGCAGTGAAACCGGTATAGAGACAAAATACAAATCTAGTGAATCCATAACACAGAAAAGCAGTGAAAACAGAATGGCAAGATACAAATTAAGAACATTTTGCATTTAGTTAGTCTGTAAAATATATTTTTTTATGAAAATGAATGTGAAGTCATTAATGTAAAGTAAAATAGGCGATTTTCTGCTGGATACCCCGGGAATAAATAAACCTTGTTCTGCACCGTCTGAATATACTAACCACGGATGCAGAGTTTTCTGCACCACCATTGCAGTGACCTGTTTCAAAAACAATGGAATATGACCAGCTGTGCAAAAAGTTAAATTTGGACATTGAATTTTGAGTATCTGAGTCCCATTCATACATACAAAATACATACATACAAATGTTTCAAGCACAAGCATTAAAGCCCTTCTAGCTTGCCAATATACCAAAACCCTTGTTCCTATAATAAATGTCCAGGCTGTTCTTAAAAATATCTAAACTAGTACTTCCTTTAATGTAATTTGGTAGTCTGTTCCAAGCATCTGCTACTCTGTCAGAGAACCAATTAGTACACTTCTCATTCCTATAGAATCTTCTACATAGGTTATCTGACGATTCTCTAGTACTTTTTGATAACCTCAAACATTCCCAGAGGTAGTTGTTCCTAAATGCCCTATATACCTGAATAAGATCTCCTCTTAAATATGTGTAAGAGACACTGTACAAGTTCAGATATTTTAGTCTTTCATAATAACTTAGATTTTCACATCCATGGATGCCCTTAGTATATTTCCGCTATTTGCCCCTCTTGGAGATTTGTATTTTATTCATGCTTGTTTTCCTATAGAGTTTCCATATTGTTATTCCATACTCAAGTTTGGGTCTAATGTAACTAACAAACAATGACTTCATTATGTTTGATTTCCTAGATTTTATAAATCTTTTTATACAACCTATAGTTCTATAACTATCATTAGCCAATTGGATGATATGATTAGAAAAACTCATAGCTGAATCTGCCCATATACCCAGGTCCTTAAATGAGTCCACAGTTTCACTCACTGTGTGCTGTATTAAATATTCACCTTTCAGTTTATGTCTCCCAAATCTCATATGTTTAGTTTTTGATGTATTTATCAACATATTATTCTCCTGCGCCCACATGGTCAATTTAGTCAAATTATTTTGCAGACATGCCTTATCTATAACACTTGTAATCAGTTTACCCAATTTCAGGTTGTCAGCATATAGACTGTAGAACACCTCAGATGAAAAAGTAAGGTCTGAAAGATACAATCTAAACAAGCAAGGGCCTAGTACAGAGCCCTGTGGGACAGCTTGACTGTAACCAAGGATTTCATCTGTCAAATTGGCGTGTGATACTTGCCATGTACTATTTGTAAGCCATGCAGCTATCCATCTTATCAACAGTACATCAATACCTAGTAGTACTAATTTATTGATCAGTGTTTTGTGCATGACCCTGTCAAATGCTGAAGTTAAATCTATATAAATCACATCACAGCACAATTTTTCATTCATAGCTGTTATTATATTGTTATAGAACATCATGTTACAGGTGGTAATAGATCTATTTGCCCCTCTTGTAGATTTGTATTTGGATACTCCTTCTGGGCCCATCTCATTTGCTCACTCTAGTGAGTGCAGTGAGATCATATTCTGATTTCAGGCACTCCTACTGTGTACAGAGAGAGCATTTGGGAAGGACAACCTCTGTAGCCTCTTAATCCTGCTCTGTTCCTTCCCTCAAAAAAATAAATAAATAAAAATATATATATATATATATATATATATATATATATATATATATATATATATTATATATATATAGGTTCATAGGTTCATAGGTTTATACTAGGCTATCTGCCCTAAGGCATTTATAAGCCTAGCCCAAATTATTGTGGCTTACGCCACCCCTTATATGAAAAAATACTGTGCCCATTAGTTTGTTGTGCCTCTGTCCAGCAGTGACCCAGAGATGATTCCCTGGGTAAACCTACGATCTCCCATCCACAGGTCTAGATTTCTCTTGAACAGAGTCAGCGAGGTGCTCTGCCTCACATGGACCGGGATTTTATTCCACAGCATAGGAGTCTCTGAGTGATAAATCTATCCCTCCAGCACGTCCTATTTATATCCGTGCTAAGGTTTAAGTCGCTTGCTTTAGTGGTTTTGGTGGATTTGGATTTTTGAGGTGGAGCATGTCCATTAATTCCGGGTTGGACATGGCCTTGTATGTCAGGCACATGTCACCTCTGAGCAGACGGTATGCACTGAATAGAGCTGGAGTTTCTTCAATCTGGCAGCATATGACAGATTTTGGAGTCCCTTTATCCTTTTGGTGAGGAACTTTGGGTCTCTCTAATTGCTGCAGATGTCGGGTGAGATACATCCCTAATGGGGCATTGTACTCTATCATTGGTCTGATAAGTGAAGAGTACAGGGGAACAATGACCTCACTAGATCTGGATGTGAATCCCTTCATGATCAGGTGGGCAATGTAGAAGGTCTTTCTAACCACTTTAGCAATGTGAGTGTCAAAAGAAAGGCCACTGTCAACCTGGGTCCCCAGGTCCCTGATGACCTCTTCTGTGCTTAGTGGATTTCCACCTATATGGTAGCTTGGGGTTACCTTGTTTTTCCCGGGTATGACTATACATTTTTGGCGTTTAACTTCAGGCCATGGCTCTGGCACCAGCTATCTGTTTCCGTGAGTCCCTTCTGAAGGATATCCGTGTCCGATGCACTTTCCACTATGGCGCAGTTTGCAGTCATCTGCAAACTTTGTCAGCCAAAGTCCTCCCATGTTGGCCTGTACTTCTGAGAAGTAGATGCCAAACAATAGGGGCCAAGGACCGAGCCTGTGGGACACCACTTGTGACCGGCTTGGAGTCTGACACAGCGCCAGCAACTCTAACCCTGTGGGTTCTGTCCTTAAGCCAGTTTGCAACCCATCTTGTGACATATGGGTTTACATTTAAGCTGGTAGTTTTTCTACAATACCCGAGTGGGGTATTGTGTCAAAGCCTTTGCAAGGTCAAGGTAGGCTGTATGGACTGCCTTTCCTCATCAATGGCCTTGGTGACTATTTCTCAAGAAGTCACCAAGTTCAAAAGGCATGATCTTCCCTTGACAAAGCCAAACTGGGTCGGGTCCAATGTCTGCAAGTCCCCTATATCTTTGTTTATGAGCTCCATTATGATCCTCTCCATAGCTTTGCAGACTAGACTTGTTAAGCTTATGGGGCGGTAATTACCAGGGTCCAGAGGCGCCACCTTTGTGGAGTGGGACCACAGTTGCCGCACGCCACCCTTGGGCACGTATCCTGTGGTAAGGCTGAGATTAAACAGCTGCCTTATGTGCGGGTTTAATTCCTCATTTAGCTCAGCCGGGGACACCATCCGGTCCCATTGATGCTGTGTTTTAGCTTTAGAGAGAGCAGCTTTCACCTGCGCATTTGAGATGTCCGGGAGGCTACACTCGGCTGGGATAGTTACCTCTCCTTTAGGGGAGAGGGTGAAGTTTGCACTGAACCTGTCTGCCAGTATGTTGGCAATGTCTGTGGGTTCAGTGATTTTTGTATCATTTTGCACTAATTCTGAGCATATCTGTGAGTTTCCACCCAGGTTCCTAACATAGCTGAAAAGGCCTTATGATTGTCCTTTGAATCCATGGCAATTTTTCTCTCAAAATTGGCCTTAGTTGATTTTATGAGTGCTCGTATTTTCTTACTAATAATGATCAGGGGTGACTTCCCTTTTATGGATTTTGTTCTATCATGTAATAGCTTTCTCCTCTTATTGTAAAGTTTGTTAATGGCTGGGGTCCACCAGACTGGACGTTTGCCCTTTGTGGAAAGAGTCTTGGTTTTATTTGGGATTGCCTGATCCATGCAGTCCTGGAGGTGTTCATAGAACGCATTTGTAAGGGCTTCCGCAGCTTGGGTTGTGGTTTCCTCTGACTCAGGGGCCTTGAAGGATACCACACCAGTCTTGAGTAGTGTGAAGTTTGCTTTAGAGAAGTTCTTCACTATGGTCTTTTTGTTTGGGGTGGGGCGGATGTGGATTTCCAGTGAGATTAGTTTATGATCAGATCTCACCAATGAGGGATATACTTCCGTGTGGAGCATTTTGTCCCCATGTTTGTGACAATGAGATCTAGTATATTTTGTCCTCTCGGGAACAGTAACTAGCTGTTCCATGGCATTTGAATTTATGAACTCCAGGAACCGTTGGGCTAGAATGTTAGGGCTTGAGTAATGTTCCCAGTCTATATTCGGGTAGTTGAAGTCACCCAATATGATGGTGTTTGAGATACATTTATACCCTCCAGTGTCTTCAGGAAGGCTGTGTGGGGTTCCTGAGTTTGAGAGGGTGGCCTGTAGCATGCTACAATTTGTAGAGCAGTTTTGCCTATGGTTAGTTGCACCTGGATGGTTTCGAAGCTTCATGTGTTGCCACCAACCTGGAGGTGTGAGTATCCTTTATGAATATGGATACACCCTCCTTTGTGGAGTGGTCCGGGTTTTGGGGCGAACGCATGATATGAGGTAAAACCTAATAGTGCCGGGTGCTCTCAGGAGCCTTGAACCAGGTTTCAGTTACAGCACAGACATCGATGTTCTCCATACTGAGAAGGGCCTCGAGTGCGTGCATTTTGAGATTTAGACTTCTGGCATTGAGCAGCATTACCCTCAATTTCTTCCCATTTTTGTTTTCTAGGGTGGTAGGTTTAGAATTTGAGCCTTGCCTAAAAAGGCACTATGGGGTGGCAAGAGCCTTAGCCAATATCCGAATCCCAGGGGTGACAGGTGCAAGCCGTCTTCATAAGCAGCGTGGCTTGTCAAGCATGTCATCCCAGGCAGACAGACACTGGATCCCCTTTGAATGACACCAGACATTAAGCCAATTGTTAAAGCTGATCATCTTGTCTCTATATTGTGGCATCATTCTTGGTGAAGGAAGGATACTGCTCAGGGTTAGGGTCATATATATATATATATATATATATATATAATATATATATATATATATATATATATATTATTCAGCTGCTCTTACTGTAACTGTCTTAGTTGCTCTTCTGCATGCTGTTATCTGTTCAGTCACTCATACTCTGCACTTATTACTGCTTGTTAGTGTTGTTGTTCTTTCGGCTTTTTCTGGTTAGGGGTCGCCACAGCAGAATTACGGTTCACTAATGATTGGCAATTGATTTTTATGGTGCCGAGGTGCCAGCTCAACACCCAACCTTCAACAAAGGCACACCCATTCACACATGTCTTTCGAATGCCACTTGACCATGGGAAGGACATGCAGACTCCACACAGAAGGCGCTCCAGCTGAAAATCGAACGGGAGAACCTCTTGCTGTGAGGTGACAACGCTACCGCTGCACCACCGCGGCTTCCTGTTAGTAGCCTTCTAATTTACTGCCTTCTGCACTTGTTTTTTAGTCATTTGTTAATTTAATTGCATTTATTTGAGCTGCATTTGCCGTAGTGTTGCTACACGCTCGGGTGTGCTGGCCTGCACTACAATTTGAATTGTATTTACTGCTATTTTAGCTGCTTTTCTGTAACAAAAAAAAATTCTAAGCTTGTTTCCTGCCTTTCCTGTAACTAGTCAAGTCCAGATACAGACTTGCTGTTTCCAGGACTGTTGGTAAGCTTCTGAGCCCCCCAAGCTTTTCTGTGTTGGAGGGAAGCGTTCTGGCTTATCAGTGGGAGTGGTAAGCATTAGGTAGCCTATCTACCATGGGAAGAGTGGGTTTTGGCCCTGAAATTGTAGTTCATTGGCCATTTGGGCAGTTTTTCCATCTCTTTCTACTTTCTGGTTAAAAGCCTGTTTTGTGTTTGGTCCCTGCCTTTCCTATAAGTAGTGTAATCCAGGTACAGATTTGCTGTATCCAGGACTGTTGGTAAGCTTCTGAGCCCCCCCCCCCCCAATCCCTTCTGTGCTGGAGAGAAGCCTTCTAGCTTATCAGTGGGAGTGGTAAGCACTAGTTAACTTATCTACCACAGGAGGAGTGGTTTCTAGCCCAGAAATTATAGTTTATTGGCCGTTTAGAAAGCTTTTCCATCTCTTTCAACCTTCTGATTTAAAAGCCTGTGCTTGCTCTTGTTTCCTGCCTTTTCTGTTACTAGTCTAGTTCAGGTACAGATTTACTGTATCTAGGACTCTTTGTAAGCTTCTGAGCCCCCCCCAAGCCTTTCCATGTTGGAGCAAAGCCTTCTAGCTTATCAGTGGGAGAGGTAAGCACTAGGTAGCCTATCCTCCACGGTAAGAGTGAGTTTTGGCCCAGAAATTGTAGTTTATTTGGCCATTTGGGCAGTTTTCCATCTCTTTCAACTTACTGGCTTAAAAGCCAATGTTTGTACTTTTTCCCTGCCTTTCCTGTAACTAGTCTAGTCCAGGTACAGATTTGCTGTATCCAGGACTCTTTCTAAGCTTCTGAGCCCCCTAAGCCTTTCCATGTTGGAGGGAAGCCTTCCAGCTTATCAGTGGGAGTGGCAAGCATCAGGTAGCCTATCTACCACAAGAGGAGTGGTCCCTGGCCCAGAAATTGTAGCTATTGGCTGTTTGAGCAGTTTTTTCCATCTCTTTCAACTTTCTGGTTTGAAAGTCACACTTGTGCCTGTTTCCCGCCTTTCCTATAACTAGCCTAGTCCGGTTACAGAGTTGCTGTATCCAGGATTGTTAGTAAGCTTCTGAGCCCCCAAGCCTTTCTCTGTTGGAAGAAAGCCTTCTAACTTATCAGTGGGAGTGGTAAGCACTAGGTAGCCTATCCTCCATGGGAAGAGTGAGTTTTGGCCCAGAAATTGTAGTTTATTTGGCCGTTTGGGCAGTTTTCCATCTCTTTCAACTTACTGGCTTAAAAGCCTATGTTTGTACTTGTTCCCCACCTTTCCTGTAACTAGTCTAGTCCAGGTATAGATTTGCTGTATTCCAGGATTCTTTGTAAGCTTCTGAGCCCCCCAAGCCTTTCTGTGTTGGAGGGAAGCCTTCTAGCTTATCAGTGGGAGTGGTAAGCATTAGATAGCCTATCTACCACAAGAGGAGTGGTTCCTGGCCCAGAAATTGTAGCTATTGGCCGTTTGGGCAGTTTTTTTTCCATCTCTTTCAATGTTCTGGTTTAAAAGCCACACTTGCGCTTGTTTCCCACCTTTCCTGTAAGTAGCCTAGTCCAGATACAGAGTTGCTATATTCAGGACTGTTGGTAAGCTTCTGAGCCCCGCAAGCCTTTCTGTGTTGGAGGAAAGCCTTCTAGCTAATCAGTGGGAGTGGTAAGGACTAGGTAGCCTTTCTACCATGAAAGGAGAGGTTCTTGACCCAGAAATTGTAGTTTATTGACCATTTGGACAGTTTGTCCATCTCTTTCAACTTTTTGGTTTAAAAGACCACATCTGTGCTTGTTTCCCATCTTTCCTGTAACTAACCTACTGGGTAGCACTAGAAAGCCTTAAATTGATACAAGCCTTCTAGCTTAGGACAGAGACTTTGGAGTGATTAAGTATCAGTTTTCTGTACTTTCTTGCTGTACTTAACTGTTTTCCGCCTAAATGCAGATTTTCCAGCGTTTATTGTGATTTAAAAGTTTGTTTTTTCACATATTGTACTTATTTGACTGCCTGCACTTTTAAAAAAGTTGTTTTTTGTTTAAATAATTTGTTTAACTGTTGTAGGCTACGCACTGGCTACACACTAAAGTGCGATAGTCTTTTCTGATTGTTTGTCATTTAAAGCTGTTTGAAGTGTATTTTTTACTGTTTTTGCCTTATCTTTTCAAAAAAACAAAAAAACAAAAAAAATTCCTTGTTTCCCGCCTTTCTAAGCTAGTATAGTCCAGTTTTCAATCTAGTGCTGAATTCAGGGCTGTGATACTAGTTTCTGAGTTGCTCATACCTTACTTGGATAGAAGGAAGTTTATCTGTTCACCTGTGAGAGAGGGGAGCTTTGAGCAACCTATCTGTCCCTGGAGGAGTGGTTCCAGCCCAGAAGTTAGTAGTTTATTGGCCATTTTGGGCTAATTTCTATCTCTTTCATTTTCCTACTATAAAAACCATGTTTGCATGGTTTTGCGCACCGGGCAGTGCCAGTTACCTACAGTTAAATTATTCCCGGCTCCACTAAGTCTCCTCTTCAGTTTTTCCCTTGAAACTAGTCTAACTCTCAACCTAAGCACTCAAAAAGCATCTTACAGCCCAACACTTGCTCAGACCTATTAGCAAGATCTAATATACCCTGACACTGATTGCCCAGCAGGGCAAGGCTCTTTATTCACCCCTCACCAACCAAGCGACTAAGCAGCTCACCCTACTATTCTGGCATGACCAAAGGGCAACTTCAAGTGCACTCTCTAGTCCAGCTGGTGAATCTGGGTATCCTGAGGCAAGGTTATAACTGCCTCATGTACACAGACACCCCTCTCCTCCTACCACAAAGCACTAACATATGCAAGAGATGTAGGTATACAGCCAAACTGGAAGCTAAGTTGTTTCCTCCCAAGACTGGAACAGACAGTCAAGAGGAGAAAGTTAACACTTGCACCACAACTCCAGCCACACACAGACCTACTAAAACAGCACTGGCAAAAAAAACACATAAGTACATAAAATCATAGTCGGAGGCTCTAAATAAAAACCTGCAAATGCATCAGAGACCTCCAAAGCAGACACCCAAACAATCTGCACTTCCCATCACAAACCAGACAGCACATAAAACACAAAATCAGTGTGCCACACAATCACAGCCCTTAAGGCAAAATAACATTCCTAACACACTAGTAATAGGTGACTCTATAGTCAGGCTCACTGACGTCCCACTCACTAGGCTGGACAAGCAGAAGGTTACTGTTAGCTGCCTGTCGGGAGACAGACTTCACCACATAACACAAGCACTCAGGTCACTCCGGAACAAGTACAAATATGACCCTGTCATTGTTCATGTTGGTGTGAATGATCTGAGATGTACCTCCCTGGATTACATGAAAAGAGACATGGAAGAACTCTCTGGTCATGTGGCTCAGGCTGGTATGACCCTGACCCTCATTAAGAATGATACCTCAGTATAAAGAAAAAATGATCAATTTCAACAATTGGCTAAGCTTCTGTTGTCATTCAAAGGTGATCCAGTCTCTGTCAGCCTGGGACGACATGTTCGACAAGCAGCATTGCTTCGCAAGAGATTTCTTGCACCTGTCATCCCTAGGCTTTCAAATACTGGCCAAGGCTCTTGCTGCCCCCATATTGCCTTTTTTAGGTAAGGCTCAAAAGTCAAACCCACCTCCGTAAACAGCACAATTAACAAAAAACTGAGGGTTATGCTACTCAATGCCAGGAGTTTAAATCTCAAAATGCATGCCCTCGAAGCACTCCTCAGTATGGAGAACATCGACATCTGTGCAGTAACTGAAACCTGGTTCAAGGCTCCAGAGAGCACCCCAGGACTACCGAGCTACAACTCATACCACACATTTCAGCCACAGAACATGAACCAAAACACAAAAGGAGGGAGTGTATCCATATTCATCAAGGATACCTACACCTCCAGGTTAGTGGCACATCATGATACCTCTGAGATCATCCATGTGCAACTAACATCAGGCAAATCTGCAATGCAAATTGTGGCCTGCTACAGATCACCCTCCATGACCCAGGACCACCACTCCACCTTTCTGGAGACACTAGAAAACATGAAGGTCCTACCAAACACCTTGATATTAGGTGATTTCAATGACCCTACCATTCACTGGGAAAACTACTTGAGTACAAATTCCCAGGACCAGCGCTTCCTGGAATTCATCAACTCAAATGCCCTGGATCAGCTGGTAAACTTCCCTACCAGAGGTGAAAACATATTGGACCTGGTCATCACCAACATGGGCGACAGGTGTTCCACACCGGAGGCCAACGCGTCACTGGATAGATCAGACCATAAACTAATCACTCTGGATGTCCACACCCCACCACCACCCCCAACTAAGGAAACCACAGTAAAAAACTTTTCTAAAGCAAACTTCACCTTACTTAAGACAGAGATGGTAAGTTTCACAACCCCCATGCTAAAGGATAAAGCTGCCCAAGATGCATAAACCTTTACAAATGCACTCTATGAGCACCTACAAGGATACATGGATCATGCCATCCCTAGCAAAACCAAGACTCACTCCTCTAAGAGAAGAATACCAGTTTGGTGGACCCCTGCCATAAACAGGCTGTACAGTAGAAGGAGGAAACTAGTTCAGAAAAAAAGCAAATCCCAAAAAGGAAAGACATCCCTGATCAGTATCAGTAAGAAACTGAGGTCCCTTATGAAATCATCCAAGGCTAGCTTCGAAAGAAAAATAGCTAAGGATTCAAAAGATAACCATAAAGCCTTATTTAGCTATGTTAAGAATCTAAGTGGCAACTCACAGATATGCAATGAACTAGTACAGAATAGCACAAAATATACTGAACCTACTGATACTGCTAACATCCTGACAGATAGATTCAGTGCAAACTTCACCCTCCTCTCACCTCCAAAAGGTCCCACAACAATACCAGAAAAGTGTAGTGTCCCAAAAATCACAGACACACAGGTGAAAACAGCCCTTTAAAAAGCCAAAAACACAGCATCAGTGGGACCAGATGGTGTCCCAGGCTGCTTCTTGCACGAACTACAGAACGAACTAACCCCCCACCTAAACACGCTGTTCAACCTCAGCATCTCCACAGGCTATGTGCCCATAGAATGGCACACAGCAATGGTTATTCCTCTCCACAAAGGAGGGGTCACAACTGACCCTGGTAACTATCGCCCCATAAGCCTGACTAGCCTGGTCTGCAAGGCTGTGGAGCGCATCATCATGGAACTCATTAACAAACATTGGGAACCTCCAAACACTTGATCTGACCCAGTTTGGCTTTGTTAAGGGCAGATCATATCTACTAAACCTAGTGGACTTCTTTGAGACAGTCACCAAGGCCATAGACAAGGGAAAGGTGGTTCACACAGCATACCTTGACCTCGCCGAGGCTTTTGACACCATTTCCCACTCAGGTATTACAGAAAATCTCACCAGCCTGAACATAAATCCCTATGTCACGAGATGGGTTGCCAGCTGGCTTACAGACAGAACTCACACGGTAAGAATAGCGGGCTTCAGGTCCAACTCTAAACCTGTCACAAGTGGTGTCCCGCAAGGCTCAGTCCTGGGACCCCTACTGTTCAACATATACTTCTCAGAAGTACAGGCAAACACAGGAGGACTATGGCTAACCAAGTTCACCGATGACTGCAAACTGGGAGCCATAATTGACTCTCCGGCTGACACAGACATCCTCCAAAAGGGCCTTACTGAGACAGACACCTGGTGTCAAAATCATGGCCTCAAGCTAAATGCCAAAAAATGCATAGTCATCCTGTTTGGGAAAAAGAAAACACCCACGAATTACCACATAGGTGGCAGCCCCCTTAATACAGAAGAGGTAATAAGAGATCTGGGGACCCAGGTAGATAGTAATCTCTCCTTTGACAATCATATTGCCAAAGTAGTTAGGAAATCCTTCTATGTGGCCCATCTAATTACTAAAGGGTTTGCATCTAGAAATAAAGAGGTTATAGTGCCCCTCTACCCGTCACTCATTAAACCCATCATAGAGTACAATGCCCCATTTGGGATGTACATCACAAGACACTTCCAACAGCTGGAAAGACCACAAAAGTACCTCACCAAGAGGATTACTGGTCTCAAACATATGTCCTATGCAGCCCGACTGAAAAACCTCCGGCTGTACTCAGTGGCATATCGCTTACTCAGAGGTGATCTCTGCCTGACTTACAAAGCCATGTCCAACTCAGAATTGATGGACATGCTCCACCTAAAGAAATCCAAGTCACTGCGAGCCACGCACTCTAGTGAGCTAAACCTCACCACAACAATAAATAGAACATGCTGGAGGGATAGATTCCTGTCACAGAGACTCCCCATGCTTTGGAACAAAATTCCAAATTACATCAGGCAGAGCCCCTCACTAACACTCTTCAAGAGAAACCTTGATGAGTGGATGGGTAACAGAAAATACACCCCTGGGATCACTTCATTGGCTCTGCTTGACAGAGGATCAGTTAATTAATCAATGGGGTGGTGAAAGCCAACACACTCTGGCTAGGTTTATAAATGCCCTCGGGCAGATAGCCTAGTACCTACTTGTGAACCTATGAACCTCTATGCATGCTGATATATGGTTTCAAATCCCAACCTATCCAGTTCTGACAATAACTTATCCAGTATTACCTTCTCCATTATTTTTCCACAACATGAAAGTAGACTTAAGGGTCTATATGATTCTGGGTTTGTCCTACTCCTCTTTCACTTAAAGACAGGTTTAATAAGTGCATGTCTCCAATCTTGAGGAATCTCCCCATATTTATATGACCTAGTGAATAATAGATGTAATGGGAGTGTAAGTTCTTGCTTAAGTGTTCTCAGGTCATTGTTACTTATTCCGTCTCCTCCCTGCGCTTTGTTTGGATCCAGTTTGCACAGTTCTTTTTCAATATAATCTAATTTGATTCCAGTTTCCTCCCTTTTTGAAATATCTGTACTCCTCTTCACACACCACCCTTTTCCTATATCTAAATCACTCCTTCTCCTGTCTCAGTGACACACAGTGTTTTATGTCTTCATTTTACTCTTCTGTTAGATATGTATGTGCAATTCTGGTCTGTTTCTTGAATATTGTTTATGCAGTTAACTGTTTATGCTGTTTGAATTGACTATATTGCTATGCTGTTTATTTACATTTTCAGTACTAGTCTTAGTGAACATTGAATATTGTCATCATCATTGTGGCCACACTGTACATATGGGAAAAAAGATACAGTGGTCAAACGTGTTGTCTGAGCAATGAAATGCAAAACATATCTTAAACACAGAATTTGTTTTTGGTTCAAAGATGCATTTATTTCATTCAATGAAACATTGGGCTACACAGGCACATTTATAATTGCAAAGACTTGATATGAAAACTTTGCTAAATATAACACATGACATTTCCTCAGATTGTGCTATAAAATACTTTATAGCAGTTTATTTAAATACATTTCTGGAATACAGACTGTCTGGTTCATATAAACTGAAACCTAATTAACAAGATAAATCTGTTAAATACTGCATCCGTTAGCAAAACAGCTACCATCCCTTTCCAAATCAGCAGCTAAGCATTTTGAATTTTTTTACTGTGGTATGCACCAGAAAAATACATATGTATGTATAGTTATTTTTAATTTATTTTTTTTTTCTTTCAAACCCCAAGGCAGAAGTAATGATTATCTTAAACCACAATGTTCAAAACAAGCCAGTATTGGCTTTTTCCCCAGCGTTTAGAGGTTGCAGGTTCTTTATGTCAGGAAGGGTAAGGTGGACTGAATAACCCAGACTCTGTTCTGTCTGTTACTTAACAAGGCTCACTTCAAATTTGATTTAAATAATTTGTTTGAAAACACACAAATGAAAAATATGGAGTTAATGGTTCTTATTCAGTTACTGAGAGACTCTTGAGTCCAACAACAAAAGCAAAGAAGTTATTCTCCTGGATCAAAATACATAGATTCAAGAAACACTAAAATGGTTATCTGAAAAAATTAATATTATTGGAAGAGTTATTGAAACACTAGGTGTGGAAATCATAAGCTTGCATCTTACACAAGCCAAACATGCTTAGCACCATGTTCGTACCTTTAGCAGCATGTGTTTTTATTTAATATTATCACAAATTGGGGTCATTGTTCTCAGAAAATTATAGATTATGTCTCTCTTTTTTTCTTTTCTTATATAGATAACTATAAATATTGAAACAGTCAACTATAAGAAAAGTTTGTCTACTTTTTTTTTTTTTTTTGTGAAAGATATAATTTGTAATAACAAACACTATCCCTAGAAGTCAATAAACTCTGTGCAGGAATAGTACTATTCCTACATGGAGTAAACCATGTCCGTTTCCGCATAGCCTTAATAGTAGTGCACCTTGCATATTCATGAAGACACGCTACTGCTAAAGCTAAGCGGACATGAACACTACTGAGTGCAGGGGTGTGGTTAAGTAGTGCCCACACATCTAACATGGCCCCTGCACTCTCAAAGTGCCATACAGCACTTTTTCAATGCATTTCAGTGTCCATGGACACTGAAAGCAAATATAATAACAAAACAGTGTCCGCGGACACTGAAATAAATAGGAAATTATGAAATAAATGCAGGATGTGTATGACAGTTACTGTCACACCCCTCCTGCATTGTCAAAGTGCCATATGGCACTTTCCAAGTGGTTTCAGTGTTCACAGACACTGAAATCAGCTATGTAGATAGGAAGCAATGCAGGGGGTGTGTACGCACCCCTTGCATTGCGAAAGTGCTGTACAGCCATAGCCCTCAACTGTACAGGTTTCCGCAGAATGTCCACATGTCTGCCTCTGACATACCACTCAACTTCTTAGAGCAAGAAATCTGGACAAAGCCATAAATAATAGGGGGACAAAGGCTCAAAAATAGGGACACTTCTTAAACATTGCTCTTACTGACTTGGAATGGTTGCTAGAATAACAGGTTTTGCATCAGCACTGATTTTCTGAAGGGTATGAAGTCTGAAATGTCTGTCATTATTTTCTGATTCAAACCCTGAGTGATTTGACAATGATTTGCTAGAAAACCACAAGCATATGAGAAATGAACCCAAAATATGATGCAAAAATCTGGACATTCTACAAAAATCTGTACGGTTGAGAGGTATGTCAGTGCCACATATTTTTGGTGTATTCCCCCAAATATCTGTCCCTACCTGGCAAATAGCAGAGGACTGGAGTCATTAAATAATGACAAACATTTGAGTTTAAGACTCCACATCCTTTGGAAATGTCATGCTAATGCAAAATCTATTATTCTATCAACTTTCTAAGTTTGTAAGAGCAAGATTTAAACTCTGTCCCTATTTGTCACCTTAAAATTGCCCTTACTTTGATTGACAAGGCGTATTGATACATGTAAATAAAGTGAGTTTATTAATCTCCTTTCTTTTTATTCTAAGGTATGTTTAAGTGTAGCTGAGTGGGTTTACATGTTAGGACCCTTTGCTCACCATTGCTTAAACATCTCATACCAGCTAAATAAAAATGTACAGCTAAAATCCTAATGATGAGATAATGTAGTGGTTAGAGTTCCAGCTTTGCATGCAGACATTTATGGTTCAAGTGCCAAGACAGGCATTTTATTTTTACGTGGGAAAGCATTGTTAAAATTAATTTTTTCATGTTAAATTATGTAGTAAGTGCTATTTGTCACCCAGGGTAGTATAGCTGGTCCAAAATGGAAGTATGAGTGCATATAACATGTGAAATCACCCATGTATACACAAGTGACCCATACAGTATAGTTACTCCCCAACATAATGTAATGAAAGCACATGGGGGATGTCATGTAAACTAAATCATATTTGCCCCCATTTCACCACTTCCCTAGCACCCTTTTTTCTTTTCTTTAATTAAAATTAGCGCGGGTGTAAGCGATAGTAAGTGGTGCTAAGCGAAGCTAAGAGGACTTAACCGTCTGTTAGCATCGCTTAGCTTCACGCAAAACCTCACAAAACTGCTTACAATTGCTGAAAAGTGCTTTAATCCTTCTGTCTCCATCAGCCCTTCTTCTGCCCAGCAACAAAATAATCAGCCCTGCCAAATCTTGAGCCCAGGATGCTGTGCTCTACAGTCAGAGCAATGTACCACTATAGCATCTGAGCTGTGAGGATATGCAATGCTTTTACAAACATATCATGCATTATGGTCATTTAACATTCATGAAAAAAAGTCATCACTACCTCTACACCATCTGAGTTGTAGTAATTTGTGACGCTTTTACAAACATATCATGCACTACAGTCATGTAACATAAGGGAAAAATACATATCCGTAGTACTGTTATATACATATATATGTATATATATATATATATATATATATATATATATATATATATATATATATATATATATATATATATATATATGGGTCTACCTGAAAATACCAACACGCAAAAACACTGACAATGAGATAACTGACACCACAAAACCGAAAGTTCAAAAACACGAAACTTCACATACCCGACAAACCACAATCCCGACAATCAACAAAACAAAACAAATACCTTTCCTGTAAAACACACACACAACACAAGCACACCAAAAACCTTACAAACCTACACTAAACCTTACATACACAATTATCTATGCACTAACCTTAACCCAAACCCTAACCCTAAGGTCCGTCACTATCGCACACTCACCTAACCCGCGCCCTAACCCTAACTCACTTAACCCGTCCCTAACCTTAAAGTCTGTTACTACCACACACTTACCTTACCCGCACCCTGACCCTAACGTCTGTCACTATCACACACTTACCTTAACATGTTGGTGTTCTCAGCATCAGGATTTTCAATTGTCGGTCATCTCCATTGTCGATCTTCTGGTGTCGGTTATCTCGTTGTCGGCGTTGTCAGTGTTCGGTGTTTTCAGGTAGACCCATAGATATATATATTTATATATTATATATATATATATATATATATATATATATATATATATATATATATATATATATATATATATATATATATATATATATATATATATATATATATATATATATATATATATATATATATATATATACATACATACATACATACTCAACCTCTTATTGCAAGACATCTGCAAAAAGCCTGACAAGGTGGGGGGATAAAGGGCAAACAATAGTGCCATATTTGAAATATGGGTGCTATAAGCATAGAAGTCTGCTAGAGTAGTGTGGTTTGTTTTAACATATATTTTCTGATAGAGTCCAGGTCTGAAACACAAATGATTGTCATCATTTATTGATGTCAATGCTCACATCATCCTAGTGATTTGTCAGAAACCCACAACTGTTATGGGGAACAGACCAAACATATGAGCCACACATCTGGACAGTGCATCGACATTTGGACTGTGGAGAGGTATAACTGCAGTCATGTAACAGAAGAGAAAAAACACTGAGAGCTGCCAACCATTTCACACAGCACTTTCTGAACTATAGTCACTACCCCAAATCAGCTCTGGGGAATTACGAATACATTTGCGAATATATCATGCACTACAGGGATGTAACTGTAGGGAAAAGCAGACATCAGTGAGAAATTGTCCACCCACAACCGTTTGTACCACAGTCACAGACACATACCAGTACCCCAACTGAACTCTCGAGTATAACGACTGTTTGAACAAACAAATCCTGATTGCCAGTCACACACTACACCAACATATACTGCCCCAAGTCACAGTCTACTGGGAATCCTGAGGTGTTACAGGACATTTCTCAGTCTGCCCCTACAAACATATACACCTGATAGACCAGCAGCAACTGTAGCAGTATGCACGGGAAGATAGAAAAGGATCTATGACACTCACATCTGCCAATCTCCCTACTCAGCCCAACAGACATTTACACACTACACTGCTACACAGTCTTGACAGTCTGTTAACAATGGCCAGACATGTATAACTCTAAACTGTACAGATTTCCACAGAATGTCCAGGGTGTGGGAAAATATTTATGGCCACTGCCGAATACCACTTCCGAGAGTCTGCTAAGTCACTGGGATGATATCAGGAGTGAAGTCACTAAATCATGATATACCATACCTCTGAACCTCTTACTGCAAGACATCTGGACAAAACCTGACATACTCGGGGGCAGGTGGCCGAAAAGAGGGACATATCTCACATAATGGTGTTACAAACTGAAACATTTGCTGGTGTAACAGGGTCTGTTGTAACATAACATACTTGAAGGATATGATGTCTGAAACACAAATGTATCTCAACATTTACTGACTTCAATACTCATATTAGCCTACTGATTTCTCAAAAACAGAAATTGTCTGAGGATGCAAACCTCTAGGCATTCCATGGACATCTGGACAGTTGAGAGGTATGTCAGAGACATATCACTGTCAGACATCAAGTCATGCAGCACATGCATGTCCAAACAAACCCTGTTAATCTAGCAATCTTCTATGTGTATAACAGCAATACTTACTTACAATCAGTACTCAGTGCTGGAACCTTGTCCCCCATTTTGTTGGGCTGTCTTCACATTTCTTGTTCTGAGAGGTATTTCCACCTACCTTCTGTAAAGCTGTAGCACCCACACCTCCATAATGTTCTCCTCACAGGCAAGGAAAAGTGGCAAGGCCCACATGAAGGACCTAATTATAGCACTGTGTTGCTATGGCATTGGCTAATGGAAAGACAACACAGATGCTTTGGATGCAAGTAGCAAGTGGGAGACATCAATTGGTGCACAGGCCATTACCTGCTCATGAGCATTACCTACAAAAGGCAGGCTGCTGCCTATGCAAAACAGGTCTGAACCCGTCTACACAAAGTCAGACCTTGACTACACAAACATAAACATTTGCATTATTCTGAGGAAACTCTTCAGCACTATAACAGGTATGTCAATCAATTAAGCATGTAATGGAATGCAGAAGGGGGGGTGCAGTAATGTGAAATAGGAAGTTAAACACTAGGTTGCAACAAGACTTGCTGGACTCACATGTTGCTGTCCGGCACATGTGCCCATTCCTGCTGGCTCTGTCTGCAGTGACACAGATCACAGCTCTGGCCCTTGAGTCAGCCCAGCAAAGGTCAGATCATGTATGACTACTACTGGAGTGTCTGTTGTCCATTACTGACTGTGACACTGCTAGGCCAGATACCTGGAGTGTTGTAAATATTCATGTCATCTGTGAATACTACTATGATACATATGCTTGTCTTACAAATGTAAGAGACTTATATAGGGTATGTGCATAGTACACAACTGGCTCAGAAGTGTGTGTTGAACTGTATGTTATATACTGAGCTCATACCTTTCAACTGTCCAGAGTGTTGCAGACTGACCACATGTTTGCTTCATAGTTGTAGTTAATGCCTTATACAGTTGTGTAGTGTCTGGCAAATCACTGGCAACCCAGTAAAGACTGAAGTCATAACATAATAGCATACATTTGAATGTCAGATGTCATATCCTGCAGACTATTCCTGTGAATGCAAAACTGTCTTTGCTAGCAACTGTGTTACAGCTAGATTTATAAAGTGTCACTATTGTCCCACCTTTGCCCACCATTAATGTGTGCCTTTGTGCAGATGTTTTCTCTAACAGGAGCTAGGGGTCTTAGCATGAACCCATGTCATTGCAAACGTACCATGTCCTGAAGGATGCTGACATTTGTGCAGTCACTGACACTTGGTTTGCAGCTGTGGAGGGAACACTAACCTTGCCAGGTTACTCATCCCACCATACATTTAGACCCCAAATGGAGAGCTGCAAAGCCACAGGAGATGGAGTTTTAAACATTACCATACACATACACACCTCCAGGCTGGCCAAAGAGTATGGCTCATGGGAGAAATCCCAAGTGCAGTTAACTGTTGACAAAACAACTACTCAAATCATAGTGAGCTACAGACCTCCA
The DNA here is from genome assembly GCF_019279795.1 of Protopterus annectens. Lineage (NCBI taxonomy): Eukaryota > Metazoa > Chordata > Ceratodontiformes > Protopteridae > Protopterus > Protopterus annectens. Next base: position 1,620,747,229 of record NC_056725.1, on the reverse strand, counting down.
GCCATGACTCTGGATGTCCACTACACCTATCCGGACATGCTTGTGTCTGTCAAGATTCAACCATCTACCCTGCTCCTGGGTGACGTTAACCATCCAATCATAGTGTGCATGACCTAGTCTACCTGAACCTGAATGCACAGAGATTCCTTGGCTTTGTCAATAGCAATGCATTGGATCAGCTGGTCAACAGTCTGATGACAGGTGGAAATATCCTGTACCTGGTCCTAACCAAAATGAGTAACCACTGTAGCACTCCTACAGTGTCATCCCACTTGGTAAGATCTGACCACGTAGCCATCATTGTTTAGGTCACCATCTCCTCTGCCCCCCCTTGTCAGGGTCAAACAAATCTCCTCAGAGCAGGTAGAAGTAGCTTTATAGCCACTGTCCTGTCAGTTGGAACTAGCAGTAGTGTCCAAGCCCACACCACAATACTATATGAGCACCTACATAGCTGTATGGACTCAGCAGTGCTTGACAGAACAATATCATCTCACTCAAGGTAGTGTAAACCTTTGTGGTGGACAGCAGCAATACACAAATACCATAATAGGTTGAAATAATTACTAGACAGGGCCAAGAAGGAGCAGGTGCCAAATTGGAAGCAATGTCACCTTGGCCTGAACAAGCAAATAAAGTCACAGGTGAATTACCCTAAGGGTATCTTTGAGCGCAAATTGGACACATCCACCAAGGCCAAACAGTAGGCCTTCCACACATATGTCTGTAATCCCAGAGGCAACACCAAAATCTGCTCTGTAGTGGTGGCCAATAACACAACATACACATACAGCACAGATATAGCCAGCCTACTGCAGACAGGTTAAGTGTAAACATCTAGCCCCTGTCCTCCCTTTGGTACACATCGACATGCACAGCACCTGCCCCCCTCCCCTCATCATCAGGAAGCAAGTCCGTAATGCCCTCTCAAAGGCAACACACAAAAGTCTCCATAGGCCTGACACCATCCCTGGCTGCATAGGTTTATGCATCCTACATGAACTCAGGCATGAGGTCTCAGCTCCAATACACACTGTAGTCAACCAAAGCCAGAGCACTAGTGTCATCCCATCTGCACAGAGGACAGCCACTGTCAACCCTATACACAAATTCAGAGCAATCCACTGACCCAGCCAATCATATGCACATCACCCTAGCTAGCCTGATCTGCAGGGGCATGGAAGGCGATATAAACAGGGACATCTTCAACCTCAAAATGCTTGACCACACATGATGTGGTATTGTCAAAGGGAGATCAGGCCTGTTAAACCTGGTTGACATCTCTAAAGCAGTCAACAAACAAAAGGATGATGGAAAGATGGTGAATACTGCCTATCCTCACCTAGCCCAAATCTCTCACAATAATCCCCAGGTGGCCATGATACATAAGCCTACACAACTAGGCATCAACCTATATATTACCAGATGAGTAGCTAACTGGCTCAGTGATAGTACCCACTAGGTCAAAGTAGTGGAAGCCACCTCTAGTAGTAGACTCTTACAGAGTGGTGTACCCCAAGGATCAGTCTGGATGCTTATACTGTTTGAGATATATGTTTCTGAGGTACAGGACAAAACCAGTGGTCAGTGACTGACCAGGTTTGTAGATGATTGCAAGCTAGCCACTGTCTTACATTCCCCTACTGATGTGAGAACCCTCCAAGAGGCCCTTACAGAAATTAATGACTTGTGCAAGAAGCATTACCTCAAACTGAATGCCAGGAGATGCATAATTTTCCTTGTTGTGGTAGATGTCATCCACACTAATTATGACAGTAATAAAAATGTACTGAGCATACAGTCAGGTGTGAGGTGACTTGTGCACCAAGGTTGGTAGCAACCTGACTGTTTCTCACCATTTGGGCACCATTGTATGGAAGGCTGTCTACATGGCCAACCTCACAGATACGGGTATGTCATCCAGGAACTAGGGGGCCATCTACTCCATCCTTATCAGATGCATTACCGAGTACAATGGTTCCTTTGGCATGTACCTTGCCAAGCAAATGCAGTAGTTGCAGAGACCACAGGGGTTCCTGACCAGGCAATTCCAGGGTCTGAAACACCTATCCTATACAGATAGGCTGAAAGCCCTGTCCCCGGACTCAGTATCATACAGACTGATCATAGGTGACCTGTGTCTGGCATACAGGGCCATTTCCAAACCAGCCTTGATGGCATTTCTTCATATCTGTAAGATAAACTCCACTCACACAACATGCACACAAGGCCCTCACCTGGTCTGTGACATGTATAGTACTTGCTGGTGGGATAGTGTAGTGTCCCACACAATACACTCTCTGTATAATACACTCCCCCCATGTCTAGTAGAGTATGTGTATATCCCTCTTGAAGAGGAGATGGACGATTGCATGGGAAACAGAAAAGACACCCCTGGAATCCTGCTTGTGTCCCAGCTGAACAGGGGAAACAGGTGCTGGCTTTGAAGGGACATGTGTGGAAGTCTGGGCTAGGCTTATGAGGGCATCTGTGTCAATAGCCTGGTATCATCTTATGAAGCTATGCACCTGGTACTTTACATGTTTCCTGTATGTATTGCAGACTTTCCTGCAATGTTGTCTGAAATGAATCCCTGTGAGTCTGGACTGTGTAGGTACTGCAGTGATAGAGTATTATCTTGTTCCTTCATTAGTTATTATCACATATTTTTACACCCTGTCATTGTGTCTGGTCTGTATAGCAGTAAGTAAACTCTCACAGTACTTGCATATGCACTGGATGACACTGTATAGCTCACTCCAACAGCCTTGGTCATGGTCACACTTACCATTCTGCTAATAGGCCCATCACACAGTAGGATTTGTCACCCTTTGTTGAGGGCCTTACAGTAGCTGTTAAGGAGATGGATTGTGGCAGTCAGGACTATGGTAAGGTCTGGCCTGAAGGGCCCATAGGTGGCAAAGCTGTGCCAGACTTTACCAGGAATGTGTGTGTGTGTGTGTGTGTGTGTGTGTGTGTGTGTGTGTGTGTGTGTGTGTGTGTGTGTGTGTGTGTGTGTGTGTGTGTGTGTGTGTGTGTGTGTGTGTGTGTGTGTGTGTGTGTGTATATACCAACAAACATAATACTGCAGGCTATTAATTCACATATGTTGTCTTCCCCTCACAGGTGAACATGGTGGTTGGTGTCTCTCTCCCTCACAACCTGACATCAGTGTCTTAGCAGACTCCCATGATGATGGTGGTCATAGTGAGGCACAGGTGGGGTTATCTGGGCCTGAAACTGTGCCATTGGTTGTTATCCCACTTTCACCCACAATGTCTCTGCACACAGTCAGTATGCCCACACATACCCAGTCCACAACAGCCATAGATTAGGGACAGTTCATACTCCCATACAGGGCCTACTACTTCTACCATTATATCTTGCGAGATGTCTCTTTAATTGCATCAGCCAATATGTGTTTTTTACCAATTACCAACAACCAGGGTCCAATATTGTGTAATGTCAGCCTCCTTGGAACAAACTATTGTATATCTCTTGATTTTATATACCATTGTATAAAATTGTTTGATGTGGAGCTTTTCTCCCAATATTGTGTAAAGTAAGCATGCCTGCAACAAACTATTCATGTATTTATTATTATTTATTTCCAGTTTGATAACCGGGGAGGTCCATTGGGCCCAAAGTGCCCATTTTCAGTGGAGGCCCAGGGAGAAAAGCTCCATAGTAAAAACAATTGCACAATTAAACAATTAAAAGAAGCAAGCATGGAATTATACACTTGTACAATATGCATAGAATAATGCAAAAGAACACATACATATGAAATGCATAAAATAATAATCAAATGAGAAGTAGTGGAATGAGGAGGTGCAAAAAATAAAAAAGACAGGCAGAGGAAAAGAAGAAGAACTAGAGGATGATTCATTTTATGTTCAAGGTCAAAGAGCCATTTGCATGTAGAGCCATTTACAGACAGTAGGGATAGGAACCTATATACAGTATTTACATAGAGACTATACAGGGGAGAAATTCATTATATGGTAGAAGCTGAGGCTGGGGAGCTGTGGAAACAGCAGGATGTAGAGGTGCTTGAAGGAGATCATGTCTAGGTGACATTAGTGGAATTTAGGTAAGAAGAATACAATCACATGTCCAGTTTTGGGAGAGGTGGGAATGGAGTAGGGATTTGAAGTGTTCAGAGCTTGTAGTGATTCTTAGCAGCGGAGGGAGAAAGTTCCATTTTTTGGCTATAAAATAAGATAGGAGAAACTGGCCACAGGGTCGTTTTGGTTTGTGTACTGAAAGTAGATTTTGTTGGGCTGATCTTAGGGGTCTGAGCGGTGTGTAGAAAGGCAAGATATTAGTTAGAGCAGGGCATGCAGTGGGTTTAAAGATTAGTTTGTGGGCTGTAGTAAGTTGAAGGTAGTCAAGATGATTAGGAAGCTCTAGCCACTTAAGACTGCGGAGAGAGATGCAATGGTGGGTGGAGTGAGTAGATTTAGTAGCAAATTTGGCGATTTTGTTGTAGCAGATTTCTAGTTTTGAGGAGATGGTAGCTGAGAGGTTGGTTAGATGTGGAGCACCATATGATAGAGATGGTAGTAAATAGGTGGAGGCGAGGGTTTGTCTTGTAGCCGTAGAGAGAAAGTGAGCGTTTCTATATAGCATACTGAGCTTCTGATGTTTTTTTTTAATATTTAGTTGAACATGTGTATTGAATTTCAGGTGTTCATCAATGGTAACCCCAAGAATTTTGGCAAAAGTAACTATTGTATGTTATATCTTGATTTTTGTTAAATCTTGCTTTAATTTAACACTGTATAAAATTGTTTGATGTGGAGCTTTTCTCCCCAGGCCTCCACTGTAAATGGACTTAGTTCCAGTCGGACTTTCCCGGTAAACAAATGTAAAATAAAAATAAATAAAATAAAGTTCAAGGGTGGTCGCATGGAACAGGTTAGTGTGGTGACTAGGGCAAGTATGAGTGTAGACACCAGCCATATTCAGAGAGCAGGTGAGGTCACACACAGGCAGATGGACAGGGGTGCTCAATGGAAGACTGCTCCTCATCAAGACCCTGTTGCAAGTGCCACAGCAGGTGTTACCAGATGCATGTTATGGTCCATCATGGAGGCACAGACGCATACTGACTGCAACACCAGACAGAGGCTCAGGGTCATGAATGCAGCACTTCCTGCCATGCCTGATGACATCCACGACATTTGTGATGCCATACGTCATTTTGCCAATGCCATGGCTAGACAGTGGGTGAGACATTGTCACTCCTCGACCATGCAATGCCTGTGCTTGAGCATGTGGTGGGAGTAGGGCATCCGACATTTGGACGGAGGTCAGCAGTATGATCAGCTGAGAGCGCATGTGGCCACACACATTCACAGTCCCAAAGTGGCAGTACCATCAGCACTACCTGAAGGGAGAGTGCTGTCCACACTGGAGCAGCCATAGGCGCATGGCTCTGGCCAGTCTCGTCAGGGATGTAGATCCAGCAGACAGCAGTCACCATCGGGGAGTAGTACTGCATCTGTCCTTGGGCCTGGTGGTGCCAGTGAGACTCCTGTCAGAATCAGTATCCACGTCCCTGCCGGAAGGCGAAGAACCATACATCCCACCATGTATGGTCCATGGCTGTTCAACATAGCCCTGTGTTGGGGATCCACATAGCTTGTTTGTCTGCAGACAAACACTTACACATCCCTATCACAGGCCAGTCACCACTAAACATGCACAGCTCCTCTGCACGGCCCAGTTGAACACCACCCCTACACACACACACACACACACACACACACACACACACACACACACACACACACACACACACACACACACACACACACACGATGATGTCAGCCATATGGCCCAGCTTAGGCCTCTGGCAATCCCACACCACACCCAGTGCATGTGATGATACTTGTGCCGCAACCCTGTTATCCATACCATCGATGCAGGAACATGCTCATATAGGTCTGATGCACACGGTGAATATAGTACAGTGTAGCAATGTAATGCTGTGTAAGGTACTGATGGGTACACATCAAGGTGTATGTACCTTGTTAGCCATGATGCACTATTGCTGTTAGTACTGCTGGCTGACTGTAGTGTCACATACTGTATTTTTTGTGTTCCAGGTGTCTGTAGGCTATGGTCAGCTGACAGTAGCAATGATGAGTAAGGTGGAATGGAAACACAGTGACTTTCTCATAGCCAAGGTGCAGCTGTATATGTACACGTTTACCTGGTGTATTTACATGCAACAGTGTGTGAGGGGCAATTGTGGCAGACAATGTGACCTGACATACACACCCTTGACACAGCCAGCTACCCTTCATACATGTCACGTGGGTATTCTGTAGGACCGCACACTCACACATACAGAGGAGGTTACTTGAGTACTGGCACTAGGTCCTCACAAGCTTAGCCATTACTTTAACTGCAACAGATTCAGCTATCATGCCTGTCCCATCCACTCAACCTTCATGCAGTTGATGAGGGTATGCCTGGTACTATGTATGACAGGGTTTGGGCATGTATTCCTGACACAGGTCACCCTGTGTTAGTCTACCCTGGCAATAACCAGCATATGTGTCTGCTAACTAATATGCATGTCTGGCCTCTCGTGCTGGTAGTGCACACAGATTCATAGTCCTGCACATGGGGCAGCTGATGAAGGGCTGAGCACAGCCCCTACCTGCACAGTCTTATACATGATAGCACTAGATGCATAACATAGATAGCACAGAGGTATTGTAGTGTGGCAATGTCTGCCACTACTATTCAAGTGGATGACAATTGCAGGGCTAAGATTGCCAATGGTGGGTTCAGAGGCCCTTAACATGTTACAGCCATCTGACAAACACACACACACACACACACACACACACACACACACACACACACACACACACACACACACACACACACACAGTTGTGTGGGGACATGCATTGAAACATACATGCACATGGAGGTGACACTTCTCAGAGTAGATGACCTACCCATCTATTTATGTTCAATACACAGTGATACAACCATTGCATGGACCACAGTGGTTTGGTGTTAGAAACTATGTAACTGTGCTTGTACGGTGGATGACATCTGCATGGGCTGCAGCTAGGTTGGCAATTGGGGAATTAACAGAGTGGAAGAGGCACACAAAGTGGTACAGCCATCACATATGCACAGTAAAGACAGCCACAGGGGCTGTGCATACAGAAACACATACACAGTTGCCAATAGACATATTAGTAACCCTACATATCCACTATAGTGCTATGTATACATGACATGTCCACATAGATTATATGACTGGGACATAACACACAACCTCTCACAGCAAGTAATCTTGGGAATGCCTTCATGGATGGTGGAATAATCCACCGGAAATAGCAGTTGGTCTCATCTACTGCTCCTACAAACCTGCACAAGTCATAGAGTGACAGACTTTGTATCAGCATGATGTGTCAGTCAGGTACGATTTCTGATGCTGGCATGTGTGTCACTACAGTAACTGTGAAATATTTGGCAATGATATCACAGGAATGCTCATTGTTAGTGGACACAGACCACATATAGGTTGCAAACATGTGGCTATTCTGTGTACATCTATACAGATGACTGGTATGGGCTGTACAGTGTTACATGCTGCATGTGAGGCAGATGCCATTAACAGGCTCTTTAAAGTAATGTTATAGGTAGGTGGCCAACAGGCCTTAAAATGGTATAACCTACACACACAACAGCCATAGGGGATACACTTCACACACATTACTATAGTTTTCAGTATTGAGATTATAACCCCTACCAATCTAATTATTTGTACTATAGTATTACACTGCTATTGCACATGCCACAGAGCTTAGAGGGCTGACAAGTGTATACAGGTACATCTAAGGTGAATGACATCAACAGGCCTTGTAAAGTAGGGCAATGGGAAGTGTACTGGGTGGTACATGCCTCAAAATGCTATAACCCACACCCCCAGAGGGTATGAGTCTCACCCAAACACACACCCTCACACACACACACACACACACACACACACACACACACACACACACACACACACACACACACACACACACACACACACACACAGTATCAAGTTTAGAACCCTTATCTATCTAGTTATGTGTACTACAGTGTTATGCAGTTATCACACGCACCACAGAGCTTATAGAATTTGACCGTGTCCCAAGGTACATCTAAGGTGAATTACATCAAGAGCCCTTGTAAAGTATGGCAATGGGAAATGTACTGGGTAGGAAGGGCATCGAAATACATTACCCTACAATCATACACACTTAAAAACACATTCATACACACACACACACACACACACACACACACACACACACACACACGCACACACACACACACACACACACACACATTTGCCAGAGCTGAGAGTAGAACCCCTGCCTATCTAGTTATCTGTATTATACTATTACTTAATAAACCATAAACTAAAAAAACAACAAAGGTCTCCTGGCACACCAATCCAACACAGAAAAGAAACATGTAAACGAATAAAACAGGTTTAATAAAGCGCTTTTCGTCGCCTTGATTAAGGCAACTTCTTCAGATTTCACATTACATTCACAAGACCATTTAAATAACAAGCAGGACCATCATGTGATCAATTTTTAACTAATCAGAAACTTTTATGCAAGGATGTCAGAAGTTCTGAAAAGCTGTAACAACATTCTTAATGTGTCATATAAAAAAAACCTTTATATTACTTTTAAAAACATCAATTACAAAAAAGAGATGTAGGCAAAATGATGAGAGCTAGTAACCACAACGAAATCTTGCCTAGGACACCACAATGGAAACACGCAGACCAAATATCACAGTTTAATTGAAGAATCACCACAAAATAACACTAACAATCCACAATGCGTTTTCGATCAACAATCTTCATCAGCAAAAACTGAAACACTGAGTAATACATCATTCCTGATTAAATACCCTGCCCTATTACCTGTCCAATTACAGTAATGGCTAATTGGTTTAAAAAAATATCAATTAATTTAAAATGCCAGTATGTAAATAAATATATTTTAACTTACCACACTGTGTTTTAATCAAGTGTTTTAAAATGAATAAATAGTTGTTTACATAGTAAAAATATATAGTATAACTTAAACATATTCTAATAAACATGTTTGATGTTGTAAAGTTTCACATTAAAACCACCTTTTTGTTTAAAAACCACCTTAAACTATTACTTCCAAGCTGTATATATTGCATGTGGTAAATAGTGACATCTGGTGGCTTTATGGTATGAATACAAGAGCTTTATAATTTTGCAGATCTAAGTTTTAGTACTGGCTTTATAGACAAATAATCATTCAAACCTGGGAATTTATTAGAATCCAGTACTATCTGCCAATATAACTCTTTGTATTCAAGTTTATCTTCCCATAATCCACCCCTAATATCCCTAGGTAAAGAGTCTAGCACAAAAAAAGAAAATTCTGCTTGTGGGCAAGAAACTTGATGTCTAAACAATGCATTTTTCACGTTTTGTTTTTTAATTTCATATAAGTGTTCGTAAATACGACATCTAAGTTTCCTTTCTGTTTTTCCCACATAAAACGAGGTACAGAAGTTACAGGTTGCAAGGTATATAACACCATTGCTATTGCAATTAAATGTACCTCTGCTAGTGAGTGTTTTGTTCCTAGCTTCCAAAAAAATCTCCTTTTTGTTGTTAATCCTGGGGCATTGGGAACAAAACCCACATTTGTATGTCCCCACACCCCGGGTGCCAGTATTCTTGTCTTTAGGGCATCCAAATTCAAACATTTGTTTGAAGATGGTATCCCTCCGATAAATACATTTTAGTGGTCTTTGATTTTTGAAAGGTAAATCTGAAATTTGAACAAATCTTGACCATTCCTTGGATATAACTTGCCTAATAGGTCCTGAGTCTCCCGTATAATCAAGTATATACGCTGTGTTTAAAGAAGTGGTTTCTTTGGAGCCCAAGTCGTTAGTTGGACTAGAAGTGTTCTGTCCCAGGATAGGGGCAAATCTTTTGTGCCTTTCTTGGACCACTTCGAATAAAACCTCATCAAGTAGGGATCTTGGGTAACCCCTGTCCTTGAACATGCTGCAAACATTGTTACATTCAATTGAAAATTCTGAGTCATCTGAGGTCATTCGACTGACTCTAACAAGTTGTCCCTTCACTATGTTTTTCTTTTGAAAATAAGGATGAGAACTTTGGTAGTGAAGGTATGAATTTGAAAAAGTTTTCTTGCGATGTATACCTGAGGAAAATCCTGTAGCCTGCTTTTTAAGTATAATGTCCAAGTACACACATTGTTCCACATTTGCCTCAAATGTAAAATCCAAAAAGTTGGTAGTGTCTTTCAAGTAATCCAAAAATTCATGGAATTTTTCCATTGTGTCTGTCCAAAATATGCATATGTCGTCCAGGAATCTCTTGTACAAACACCAGCATTGGTTGTATGGACTGTTCAAAATATATAGTTTTTCCCACCTTTTCAAAACTATATTGGCATATGTAGGGGCACATTTGGCACCCATGGCAACACCTTTGTTTTGTTTGAAAAATTCCCCTTGAAAGTACATGTAGTTGTTTTTTAAAATAATTTCCATGAATAAAAGGCAATTTGTGAAATCAAGTGTGACAAAGTACCCTTGTCTAAAATCTCTTGTTCCAACCATAAAAGGCCTGTCTCGTGTGGGATAGAACCAAATAAGTCCACTATATCCAGGGTGATAAAAATAAGGTCCGGTGAGAATAATTCTGTTTTAACACTCCTTAGAAAGTCCCAAGAATCCTTAAGGACTGTGTCACCAGTGTATGACAAGGCCTTCAATTTGTCGTCCACAAATTTGGCTAGTGGTGTAGTAATAGACCCCTCAGTCAAAACTATTAACCTAAGTGGTGTATCTGTAGGATTCTTGTGAACCTTTGGTATTCCAAATACCGTCGGAACCCGAGGGTGTTGATTAAATAAAAAGTTGTGTTGGTCTTTACTGATGGAACCTTCCAACAGTAAATCTTCCAACATTAAATGTATTTTGCTTTTAGCTATGTTCACCTCGTTGATCGAGGCCTTGAAATATTTACTAGTATCATTTAGGGATTCCCTCATCTTAGATTCATAACAAATGTGGTCCATTAGAACTGTCCCCCCTCCCTTATCAGGATGAATCACCCTCAAATTCTCGTTCTGTTTAATTTTATTTAGTAATTTTTTCTCTGTTTGTGATAGGTTGGGAATAACATAATGGTTTGTAATAGTATTCCTTAACTCTCTTTCCATTAAATTACCAAAATTCCTTAATTGTGGGTGAAGCAGGGGGTTGAAAACACTCTTCCTTTTGAGACCTGGGGTAAATGGTGTAGTTGCTTCGGACCCATTGAATAATAAAAATAAATTTTGTTTCCTCAAAAATAGTTTCAGGTCTATGATGGATCTGGGAATACTGGCCTTCCTATTGGGAACAAATTTAAAACCTTTTGAAAATAGTTCAAAGTATTCAGGCTTAACCTCCAAATTGCTGTAGTTAAAAATGTTGTAATTATTAAGTTCCCAAGTATTCCCTTCTTGGATAATGGCCAAGTGATTACCTATCTCCTGTTGTAACCCCTCTGGTTGTAGTAAACCCAATTCTGATTGCGGATCCGATTGGATCGACGGAGGGGGGGAACCTGACCTAAAGGGTATTCTTCTTCCTGAGGTTGGTTGTTTCCAAAATCATCCCTGTGGTCATTGTTGGGAATTGGTGAGAAACACCTCTCTTCCCTAGTAGTCCTGTAATCCTGCATCCCTGAAAAAAACTTGGGTTTGGGGTATGCTACATTATTCCTGTATTCATTCAGGTCCCTAGCCAACTTGCCACACTTCCTATTCATGTTGGTAATACAATCTAAGTCTATTTGCATAAAAATGTTGTAGTATTGTTGTTTTTCCTTGTCTGCTTTAAAAAGCAAATCATTAATTATCCTGTCATTAGTGGTTTCCATTTCTTTAATCAAACAAGCCATAACCCTCTCATTTTCTGTTAAAATGGCTTTAACAACCTCAAACCCACACTGGTCAAAAATTTTAATTAAGTTCAAGTGAAAAACAGACCCTTCCTCAACTTTATTAGGGAACTTTGATATTCTTAACCCTTTCGGTACAACTTTCTTTGCAAGACACTCCTTTAAATAACTGCAGTCACATTCTAAATGTTTATATTTGTCTAAAAGGAAATATAATTCGTCAAGACTTTGTTGATATGTTTTGAAAGGTTTAGCCCCTTTGTCACAAGTATCACAGCATCCAACACAGACTTCTGCTACGAAAGCAGAGGTAAACTCAGGAAGGTGATTGGTCAGTTGACCCAACTAGTGGAACTACTTACTCTGGTTTGCTATTCCTTGGTAGGCGGGGCTTCCGGACGTAGGAACGCTACACCACCAGTTCATTCACCTCGAGGAGCCGGTCAAACTGATTTTGGTTCCAATACTAACGTATTTCAACGGGCTCTCAGTCCTGGTTCACAGAGCAATGTTCAAGCAAGTGGTACAACACACCAAGAAGCGGAACAAGGTATTCCCTGTCCTAACATTGGCTTACTCAACCAAGCCAACGGTTCTACTTCACATGGGAGCCAAAACTTTGTTGATTTCCTGAGACTGCTTCGGAGTGGTAGTTCACTCACTAGGAACAGTGGAACGCTACCAACTATTCCAGGAGAAGGTTTTTCCGGACATACTAACAAAGGTGACTCTAACAAACAATGCAACCTTGATTTTCAAGGTATTTTACGTAAATGTTACAATATGCAAAGTGATACTTGTGACAAAGGGGCTAAACCTTTCAAAACATATCAACAAAGTCTTGATGAATTATATTTCCTTTTAGACAAATATAAATTTTTAGAATGTGACTGCAGTTATTTAAAGGAGTGTCTTGCAAAGAAAGTTGTACCGAAAGGGTTAAGAATATCAAAGTTCCCTAATAAAGTTGAGGAAGGGTCTGTTTTTCACTTGAACTTAATTAAAATTTTTGACCAGTGTGGGTTTGAGGTTGTTAAAGCCATTTTAACAGAAAATGAGAAGGTTATGGCTTGTTTGATTAAAGAAATGGAAACCACTAATGACAGGATAATTAATGATTTGCTTTTTAAAACAGACAAGGAAAAACAACAATACTACAACATTTTTATGCAAATAGACTTAGATTGTATTACCAACATGAATAGGAAGTGTGGCAAGTTGGCTAGGGACCTGAATGAATACAGGAATAATGTAGCATACCCCAAACCCAAGTTTTTTTCAGGGATGCAGGATTACAGGACTACTAGGGAAGAGAGGTGTTTCTCATCAATTCCCAACAATGACCACAGGGATGATTTTGGAAACAACCAACCTCAGGAAGAAGAATACCCTTTAGGTCAGGTTCCCCCCCTCCGTCGATCCAATCGGATCCGCAATCAGAATCGGGTTTACTACAACCAGAGGGGTTACAACAGGAGATAGGTAATCACTTGGCCATTATCCAAGAAGGAATGGGAACTTAATAATTACAACATTTTTAACTACAGCAATTTGGAGGTTAAGCCTGAATACTTTGAACTATTTTCAAAAGGTTTTAAATTTGTTCCCAATAGGAAGGCCAGTATTCCCAGATCCATCATAGACCTGAAACTATTTTTGAGGAAACAAAATTTATTTTTATTATTCAATGGGTCCGAAGCAACTACACCATTTACCCCAGGTCTCAAAAGGAAGAGTGTTTTCAACCCACCACTTCACCCACAATTAAGGAATTTTGGTAATTTAATGGAAAGAGAGTTAAGGAATACTATTACAAACCATTATGTTATTCCCAACCTATCACAAACAGAGAAAAAATTACTAAATGAAATTAAACAGAACAAGAATTTGAGGGTGATGCATCCTGATAAGGGAGGGGGGACAGTTCTAATGGACCACATTTGTTATGAATCTAAGATGAGGGAATCCCTACATGATACTAGTAAATATTCCAAGGCCTCGATCAACGAGGTGAACATAGCTAAAAGCAAAATACATTTAATGTTGGAAGATTTACTGTTGGAAGGTTCCATCAGTAAAGACCAACACAACTTTTTATTTAATCAACATCCTCGGGTTCCGACGGTATTTGGAATACCAAAGGTTCACAAGAATCCTACAGATCCACCACTTAGGTTAATAGTTTCGGCTGAGGGGTCTATTACTACACCACTAGCCAAATTTGTGGACGACAAATTGAAGGCCTTGTCATACACTGGTGACACAGTCCTTAAGGATTCTTGGGACTTTCTAAGGAGTGTTAAAACAGAATTATTTTCACCAGACCTTATTTTTATCACCCTGGATATAGTGGACTTATTTGGTTCTATCCCACACGAGACAGGCCTTTTATGGTTGGAACAAGAGATTTTAGACCAGGGTACTTTGTCACACCTTGATTTCACAAATTGCCTTTTATTCATGGAAATTATTTTAAAAAACAACTACATGTACTTTCAAGGGGAATTTTTCAAACAAAACAAAGGTGTTGCCATGGGTGCCAAATGTGCCCCTACATATGCCAATATAGTTTTGAAAAGGTGGGAAAAACTATATATTTTGAACAGTCCATACAACCAATGCTGGTGTTTGTACAAGAGATTCCTGGACGACATATGCATATTTTGGACAGACACAATGGAAAAATTCCATGAATTTTTGGATTACTTGAAAGACACTACCAACTTTTTGGATTTTACATTTGAGGCAAATGTGGAACAATGTGTGTACTTGGACATTATACTTAAAAAGCAGGCTACAGGATTTTCCTCAGGTATACATCGCAAAGAAAACTTTTTCAAATTCATATTTGTTCTCATTTTCCAAAATTTTTAAAAAATAGTAAGGTGTGGGGAACAAAACCCCAATGCCCAAATTTTAATTTAAAACAATTTTAGTGTTTGGAATTTCCCAAAACCCCCTTATGGGGTTTTATTAGTGGTTTCCAAAAACAAAAAAATTTTTTTATTGGGGCAATTTTTATTTTTTGGGGTAAAAAAACCCCCTTTAAAAGGTATTTGTTAAATTTCGGCCCCCAGGCCTATTAAATTTTAAAAAGGAAAGGGGCCTTTTAAAATTTAGAATAAAACAAAAACCCCTAAAAAGTTTTTTCAATCCTTTCCTTTTGAATTTACCCCAAAAAAAAATTTATGGGGGAAAAAATACAAAGGGTTTTTTGGGAGGATTAAAAAAAAGGGGAAATTTTTTAACAAAACAAAAACCCGATCTTTAATTAAAATGGTTTATTATAATTAAAAACCTTTTCCCCGTGGTTTTTTTAGTGGGAAAAAAAAAAGGTTGTTATTTTTAAAACTTTAAAATTAAAAAACCAAAAAAATTTTTTTGGGGTTTTTTAATTTTGGGTTAAAAATTTTTTTTTTCCCAAAAATTTTGGTTTATTTTTTCCAAATTTTTTTTTTTTTACATTCCCATTTTAAAATTTTCCCCTTTGTTGCAAAAGTTTTAAAACATATTCAAAACTTTTTTTTAAGGTCTAATTTAGTTTTAAAAAAGGGGGTTCTAAGTACCCCAAACCCCGGGGGTTTTAAAAACCCTAGCCTTTTTTTAACTTACAAATTTTTTAAAAGGATCCCCCTTTGGGAAAACCAATTTTTTTTTAAAAAAAAACCCCCCAATCCTTAGACTCTGTCATACCTAACTGACTGCATATGACAATTGAAAATACAATATTCCTATATTTTAAAAGTGTTTTACTTGTCTAGATCTTACATCGAGGCAACAGTTACAATTATGTATCTTAGAAACTTTGAAATATTCATATTTAGTCCAAAATTACTAAATATAAATTCACAGAACCTTATAGTATTACCACATTACTTTAACAAAGTTTTCCTGATAGAGAGCAAGTGTCATATGACCAATATTTTAAAATGAATTAATAATATGTTGAACATTTCATACTATATCCTAAGGTCTTTCTATGAAGGATTTTTCCGTTTCAAGGATTGGGAAAATTTTACTTAAGAAAAATTTATGGAAGGATTCATTGATTTTAAATGCCCAAAGAATTTACAAACTGGATTTCTTGAAATATTTTAAGATGTATCCTATTTGCAAGGTTATAATAGATTACATTAGTCTAAAGTTCAAATCTTTGTGGATTTAAATTATAAAACGGAATTTTCCATAGCATATTATATTTTTGATCAAAGTTTTTTCAATAAATTACATTATCCGCAATACTTTATGCATATTAACAATTGATGTCTTAATAGAACTATTAGAAGGTTTGAATCTATACATAATCAACCTCATCTGAATGACTTCCCTTCTGTTCTTTTAATTTAAAATTAAGTTAGTGTTTATAAACTCAATAAAGAAAACGACTTAATTTACTAAGTTCTGAATGCTTTTCTTTTGCAAACTTAACAAACATATAGGAATAAACAACATAAGTTAATGCAGATACTGAATATACATTGGAATGTATTTAAAATGAACTAAAATAATCTGAAATAAAATCGAATTTATAAATCATCTTTAAAAATGCTAAAACGGTTAGTTAAATGTTTTAATTGGACTTAATCAAACTTTAATCAACCAGTTTATAGATAATTTAGTAATTATATTTCATGTAAAATATTGCATTAAAAAATTAAAATTGTAAAAAATATTGTAATCTGGCATTTAAAGATTAAATTGTATTTAATTTTAAATAGGTAAAATTAACATAATTCCATTTTAAGAATCGATAATTATTCAGCATGTAATATTTCTTATTGTAACTTTTATAAATTTTGTAATTGTTCTGAATATTTGTACAAAAAACATGGCCCATAGGGTACAGAAATTAGGTTAAAAACAAGTTTAACTATATTGAAACTTTTACCTAGCCATTTGATGCCTATTGAAAAATATTTGCCTAATTTGAGGGATTTTAGCATTGAACAGAATTTCTTTAAACTAATTTTTCCCAAAACAGGTATAGTTTCCCTTTATACACGTCTCAGGTGTGATCAATGTACTATTTATTCAGAATAGTTTTGAGTATAAATCATCCCTCAATCCTATTTATATGTCTAATTTAAGTCTTGCTCAAGTGGTTTTGGGGGTTTTGATTTTTGAGTGAGATTATTAATTTTAATGCCTTGTATGTAGGACATGTCACTCTGACAGCGTATGGACTGATGGGTGGTTTTTTCCAATCTGGCAGCTATGAATTTTTGGTTTAAAATTTTGGGAAATTTTTGGGTTTAAAAAAAAAGGGTGTTTTTAAACCTTTTTTTAAATTTTTTTTTTTTTTGGGGGGGAAAAAAATTTTTGAACTAATTATTCCCCCAAAAGACAAAAAATTAGGGCTTTTTTTGAATGAAATTAAAAAAGGCCACTTTCTTTTGGGAAACCCCAAAAAAATTTTTTTTAAAAATTTAAAAACCTTTTTTTAAAATTTATAAAATAAATGGTTTAACCTCAATCCCCATTTAGAAGGAATGGCGATTTATTCTTCATGGCACCTAGTAAAGAAATATATTTAGTAAAAACCCTTGTTAGACATCATTTTAACTAATAATTACTTTTTGACCTATATTTGCAAAAAAAGGGGTAGTTTGGGAACCCAATACTGTGATGGCATATTGGGAAAAAAACTATGTGTTTAACCTGTAATTGTATGGTTAAATTCTTTACTATACTCAGTTCCTGGATGACTTTTTCATCATGTTTAGAAACTATTCTGCAACTAAATTGATGGAATATTTAATTCTAAAACAAGTTTTCTTAAATTTACATATAATTTTCAGGAAATGTATAGATTACCTGGATGTACATTTGAAAAACAAGGAAGAAACAGTATTTTTCAAAATACTTTGGGACACATTTTGAATTTTTGCATTTTTCCACTTAACCCAAAAAGGGGGGGGGGGGGGGGGGGGGGGGGGGGGGGGGGGGGGGGGGGGGGGGGGGGGGGGGGGGGGGGGGGGCCCCCCCCCCCCCCCCCCCCCCCCCCCCCCCCCCCCCCCCCCCCCCCCCAGGATTAATTCCTACTTTAGTACAAAAAGTGAAAATCCAACCCCAAATGATGGTTTTTTTAAAAAAGCTTTGAAAAATTAAAAAATTTCAGGGGGCCCCTTTTCCCCCCCAAAAATTTTCCCATTTTTTTAAAAGTTTTAAAAAAAAAAAAAAAAAAAAAAAAAAAAAAAATAAAAAAAAAAAAAAAAAAAAAAAAAAAAAAAAAAAAAAAAAAAAAAAACCCAAACCCCCCCCCCCCCCCCCCCCCCCCCCCCCCCCCCCCCCCAAAATTTTTTTAATTTTAAAAAATTTTTTTTTCACCTTTTTTAAAACCCCGTTTTCGGGTTGGAAAAATTAAAATTTTTTAAAAATTTAAAAAAATTTTTTTTTGGGTTTTAAAGAAATTTTTTTTAAAAAACCAACTTAAATTTTAAACACCCAAAAAAGGGGGAAAAATAGAACTGCCTTTTAATTTGAATTCTTTAAAGGCCATACTTATTGAGTAATAAGATATTTAATACAGAGAGTATACTCATGTATAGTTTGTATGACAGTTTTAGCATTAATTTTAATTTGTGATTTTATTAAGATTTTTGTTTACAATTGAAAAAAGATCGAAATTTGTAAAAATAGTTCAGGATATTTAAAGCTATTGCCAACATTATAAGTGCCCTTTTTCCCTTAATGAAAATAGGGCCCATAGTTTTGCCTTTAGCAGGAAAGAATTCTAATCTTATAAGGTTAATTTTAAGAGTAGCTCTCCCTATGCGGTTTTATTACTAAGTTCGATGTAAATATCCTAAGTTATTTTATTTATTAATTTTTATGTTTTGTATTGGTTTTAGTGAGTTATAATTGGTTAATGCCTTGATGTGACAGCCTCGACCGATCACTGAAAGCTGATTTTAATTGCACATATGCGTTTTATTTATTTTGTGAAAATTTTGGGGTCTAATTGCTAAGGGGTGAAATCCATCTTTATGTATGTCTTGTGGGAGGGCTACCTTGTTATTATTTATACAGGTGGGCAAGGAAGCTTCAAACTTTAAGGATGCAAGAAGACTGTAATGGGCCCGGCCTGTTTTGGAGTTCCATAATGTCTTTACCTTTTTTCCAATATACAACTTTTTGCTTAACTAGATGCCTGGCACAGTATTTGTTCCTAGCCCCCTTTAAGATATCCCCCTTTCACTAGGCCTTTAGTCCAACTTTTTTAAACCCCATTTTCCCTTTATGAGGGAATGATGGGGGCAAAGGCTGTGGCCCCAAACCTGGGCCCCCCAACCAGCCACACAAACCCGGGTTCCCTTCCTTTTTAAAATCTTGATAGGGTTTATTGTGGTAATTTTCTACAAACCCAGGGGTTTGTCAAAGTTTCAAGGTTCAAGGTGGTGATGACCCTTTCCAAATGGCCTGGTTTTTGGGAAAAGGGCCCAAAGTTCAAAACATGATCCCCCTTACAAAAATGGGTCGGCTGAAGGAACCCAAATATTTTTTTAATTTTTTCCCCTTTAACAATTTTAACTTATGGGGGAAATTACCAGGGTCCGGAAGCCTTTGGATGGGAAATTTTGGGTGTCCTTGGGCAGATTTATAGATTACACCTCGGGTTAACCATTTTGGAGAACAGCGGGACAACCTCCTTTTATGTGTTTTTTTTTAAAGAGCTTTCCCATTGATTTGGGGCCTCGGTTGGTGGGTTATCTCCCTTTAAGGGAAAATTGAAGTTTGATGAAGTTGTTGGAACTGGAATTTTACATTTTCTTTTAAAGAATAAACCCCCCTTCCTTCAAAATTTTTAAAATTTTTTTAAAATTTTTTTAAAAATTTTTTTTTGGGGGGGAAATGCCCCGGGGGCCCTATTTTGGGGCTGTTGTTTTGTTTAATTGGGAAAACCTTGTTTTCCAATGAAAATTTTGGTTAAATCTTCATACTAGTCCTGGATGACATTTTCATCTTTTAAGATATCTGCTAATTTAATATAATTACAGGCAGTTCAATTTATAAATTAAAATCTAGTGCCTGATCTGCAGAAGTGAGAAACAGTATGCCAAAGACACCTGGGACAATTGTAATCATTGATTTCAGCACCTAACATAATATTTAGCCATTGACCACTTTAATGGTTATGTGGTATTTTTAAATACCGTATTGTAATCTAACAAGAGGTACTTTAATGATCCTTTCCCTAATAATGCAATGGTGATGTTGAAGAAGTCCACATTGGAAGATACTCGTTAATAAACCAATCGTAGTCATTCTGCAGTACTTATTTTATGATTCCAATTAAAACCATATTTTGAAATAGTTTAACTTAGGTGTAATTAAGGGCCGAACAAATATTGGATCAAAAGTTAATATCCTGGAGTATCTTTTAGGTGAGTGTAAAACTTTATAGGTTTAATTACATTAATGTGAATTTACAGGGGCACCCGACTTTCAGTTTGATTTAAGCCTAGTTCCCTGGCATTAGAGATATCTTAGGACACTGGCCAAGATTACTACTTGACATATTAAACCGTCCAGTGATAATGGCAATTGTAGTTAATTTCATCATATTACTTAAAGTCTTGACAAATTATTCCCGTACCCTAACTATAATTAGAATCTGAATCTGATTTACCTTAAATGGGTTAATACTTTAGAGCTTATTGTTTAAAATTATGGGTACACATATGATTTGATATCATGTAACACTTTTCCAGTGGTGAAATTTTATCTGGTCAAGTGGACTTTGCCTTTAAGGATGACATAGATTGGTTTAATTATTGCTGATCTTTCTAGGTTTTATAGGGTTTTGTAAGTTAAGCTGGGGTTTGTGGTTTTAGGTAGATTATATCAACCAGTCTTAAGTAATTTGCTTTGGAATTTTTCCCTTTTTTTAAAGGGGACGGATTCCAATTGTATGCTAATCCAAAAAAGAAAATTTTAAAATTTTACCTTGAATTAGTTAAATTTTTTCCCGGGGAACTGTAACTTTCCAATTTTAATTTAGAAAAAGGGAAGACTTAGCATAAGCTGCTATTTTTGGATATCGGTTCGGGGGTTTTCCTTGCTTAAGTTGGTCTGTTTTGGATTTATTAAGATTTTAGCCCTTTTGCTTATTAATGACTTGCACTTTTACAACCCACCAAACTGGTGTGTCACTTAGTTTCCTTAGGTATGGCCAGTTGGGCACTATGAGGTAAAATCTTGGGGCCAGTTACAGTTTAATAGCAGAGATCCCTTTTAAAGGAGCCTGATTCCCCACAATTTTGCCTTAAGCAAAATTGGGTTTAAAAGATGTGTTTATTTGAGAACTTTCACCACGTTTAAGCTGTGGAATGTATATCTTCCATTAGTGGGAATTTTTAAAAAACATAAATAGGGTTTTTAAATTTTTTATTTCATATTATATATTTTACTTTATATATGTACAAGTGGTGTTTGGTTTTAAAAGAAATATAAAGGTTTTATATCCATTAAATTTGTACAGTTTTTTCAGAATTCGACATCTTACATGAATTTTGATGTATTGATAAGATTCGGGGTGTTTTTAATGGCTTTGACATATTAAATTTTTTTTGTAAAGTTGAATGGCTTTCCCTGTGAATTTCTCTTTTGGGTTGGTTGTATTTGGGACCTTACTATCTGGGTTTCATGAGGTTTTTAAAGGGCTTGCTTTTTTGGGTCCTTCAGGGCATAAACCCAAACCCCTTAGGCACGGGCAATTTGGTTGAAATCCTCAATACTTGTTTAAAAATGATGATTCAGTGAGATTAGTTAGACAGTTCAACTGAGATAGACTCTGCTTCTTTTTGATCTTTGTGAATGATCCAAAGTTTCTTGTGAAGCTTAAGTTCCTGGTAGAATTACCCAGGAACCTTTGGTAGAAATGGGTTGATTGTTAATGCCTAAGGTTTTAAACCAAAAAAGACACAAACCACCATTCAAACAATTTTACAGTTTGGCTGAGCTGCTAATTAACTTTGCTTATAGTTGCACTGGGGGTTCAGTTTTAGGTTTGACAACCTGGAGGAATTATGAATATGTAACCCTTAGGTTGGCAGGTTTGGGGGAAGATGTAGTAACTATTAAACTAATGCCTAGATTGCAGGAAAGTACAATGCTATTTATTGGAAGCTTAGGGTTTTGAATTAGATCTGGCAAATTGAAGGCATTCAGTTTCCCATTTAGGGTTGGTTTGATTAGTGCCTAAAAAACTATGGGTAATAGTTACCAATATCGATTCCCAGTTACAGGTGCACCCCATTGACACTTGTGAAGCACATCCAGAACAAACTACCCTTGATGAACAGCTAAGCAATGCTAAGTGACATTTCTCTATTTTGGCATCATCGGAACAAGATACGCTCAGTTGGGCCCTGCTGGGCTCATAAAGCACTATGTCAATTATTATCCAGGAGATTTACTCGTCTTCACCATTGAATTGGTGTAATTTTGACTCTGGAGGACCAAGTGCTTGTTTATAGGGGATTTAGCACGGGGGTTTATGTGCCTTCTTGTCTGCTGGTACCGCAGTGCTACTATGGAGTCACCTATGACAAGTATGTTTGGTGTTGTATTTGGCCTTAAGGGCTGTGACTGCTTTTGCACACTGCTTTTGTGGTTTATGTGTTGCTTGTGGGGTGTCTTGAGGTAGCAGTTGTTTGGGTGTCTGCTTTGGAGGCCTCTGCTGTTTAGGTAAATTTTTACTCAGAGCCTCCGAGTATGTCTTTGTGTGTTTATGTGTTTGATTCAGTGGAGTGGTAGCATTATGTGAGGCTGGTTTTGTGGTGTGTGTAGTTGCCTTCTCCTCCTGTCTGGTCTTGCCAGTCCTGAGTTGAGAGAGCTCAGCCTCCAGTTTGGCTAAATAGCTGCATCTCACCATGAAGTATTTGTGTTATGTGGGAGGAGGAGAGGGTTGTCTGTGTACATGAGGCAGTTATAACATTGCCTCAAGATTCCCAGATTCACCAGCTGGACCGGAGAGGAGATTGACAACTGACCTTTGGACATGCTAGAATAATATTGGGAAATCCTTAATTGAAAACAAGGGCCAGTGGGGAGTGAGGGTGTAGTGCTTTTAATTTTTAGTGCTGACTTATATAATTGCTTTAGTGAGCAAGTGCCAGGTAACTTGAGTGCAATGTCTTACAAGTAACTAAATGCAAAAACGACAAACAGTAACTTTCTTTCAAGTGAAACAAGGAAATAAGTACAGTAAGCAATGCAGATATCACTAGTGATCCACAGAAGCACTGAAAAGTTGCGTATTAGGTGGAATTAGCTTCCAGGGAAATAACAAGCAAACAAACAACAAGCATATAAACAAAGCTATATTCAGTAGGCCTGGATCTAGTCTATGCTAGAGCAAACAAGGTGAACCAATTTCAGTAAGATACAGTTCAAATATTCAGGCACTATAAACCTTTAACCAGAAAATTCCCAGCTCAGAAGGGCAGAGTCCAGCCTCTTCTCCCACAAGAGTGCAGACCACGAACCTTCTTAATGTAAAATAACTGGCCTGAAGCCCAAGTGCCTAAACCAGAACTAATACACTTGGACACTGGGCTCTCAATCAGCAGTTCCCAACTTAGAAGGATGAAAGCTACCTGTCCTGCCACCACAGTGCTTGCCACAAACCTTCCTAATGTAAAACAACTGGTCTGAAGCCCAAGTGCTTAATCCAAAAGACTTGAATGATAGCTACACTTTAATCAAGTTACAACCAAGCAGTAATAAATACCATTGAATACTTTAGAGAATGTCTGGATTAGTGCTCAAGTTACACAAACAAAGCTAGATCCAGCAGGCCCGAATCCAGTCTATGCCACAGCAAACAAGGCGCACCAACTTCAGTAAGAAACAGTTCAGATATGCATGCACTATAAGCATTTAACCAGAAATTCCCAGCTCAGAAGGGCAGAGTCCAGCCTCTCCTCCCACAAGAGTGCAGACCACGAACCCTCTTAATGTAAAATAACTGGCTTGAAAGCCCAAGTGCTTAAACCAGAATTAATACACTTTTAGAATAACAGACACTGAAAAAATAATAAAATAATAACGTAAACCATATTTCTATGTTCATTATTATAACAAATTTCCTGACACTAACTGGAAAAGTATATATAATACATTCCACACCCTTAAACAGTGGGTGATGATGGCATAACTCAAATATTATACACTATCTTTTTAAACTCCTTAATTTTAAAAGACATATAATGTTGCAATGGTCATTTAACCCTGGTTCGCAAAAGGCATTAGATCTTATTTGCCATGATAGTTCGCACTCCTCAAGTAACAAGTTAAAGGGCCCACCCCGAATATTATGTTAAATTTGGTCAATAGCTTTAAAAGTAAAATTATGGCCTGGATACATTAACTTGTGTCTAGCGAGAGCATTATCACTTTTGTTAGTATTCATGGCATAAGTATGTTCGTATATTCGATCTCTGAGCCTTCGCTCAGTTTTCCCTATATAGAATGCTTTACAAAGGGAACATAGGGCAACATAAATCACCATTCTTGAATAACAATTTAGGTTGTGTTTCATGTAAAATTTCCTACCATTAATGTTAAATGTGTAACCTGTGTTAATATATTTACACATATTACAACAACCACAATTAGTCATACCTATCAGTCTATGTATGTTCTTATGATTTTGGGCTTCCAATATATTTTTTACAGCAGTGTATAGTAGTGTATAGTAGTGTATAGTGTAGTAGTAGTATTTTCTACGCAGTGTGGATATTCAGCGTTTATGTGCTTTGCCCTATGGTGTGTTCCTGGTGTTGCTTCGAACCTGTTTGTGTGGATTAAAGCGTTTGTGAAGATATTTGAAAGAGCCTTATTTCCTCCACGAGTTTGATTTGTTTTGTTGATATTTTTTAGGTTATTGCCTTTCCTAAAAATAATTCTTGGTCTCAGATTTAGTTTTTCCGCCAATAATTTATCTTGTTTTATCAGTTCCCAGTTCTTAAATAGTACATTTCTTACAACTATACTGTCTGTACTAAATGTTGTAATGAAACTATATTCAAAATTCTCCTCTTTGTTTAACTTGGTAATCTGATCACTACTTAAACTATCGCTATTAGAATCCAAGTTTAAGGGACTAAGGTCTAATGTATCCAACGTTCCTTCGTGCCCTAGGATCGGTTTTAAAAGGCCACTAGTCCTTTTCTTATACACTTCATCGGAAACTGACTCAAAGACAGGGGATACCCTCTTTGTTGGAACATACTAATTAATAAATTACATTCATCAAGAAAGTCAGGTTCCCTCAATACCATTCTAGCAGCTCTGATCATTTGACCTTTAACAATGGATCTTTTTTGTAAGGATTCTTGGACATTTTTACAGAAGATCAACGAATTGCCCTTCGACCCCCTTAATAATTTTTTGACTATAGACGTTAAAGATTTGTATACCTCAATCCCCCATTTAGAAAGGGTGGAATGGACGAGCTTATTCTTTCATAGTAAAAACCACCTAGTCAAGAAATATATTTAGTAGAAACCTTGTTAGACATCATTTTAACTAATAATTATTTTTCATTCTACAATAACCTATATTTGCAAAAACAGGGGGTAGCTATGGGGTTGCCCTGTGGGGCAAGCTTTGCCAATACTGTGATGGCATATTGGGAGAAAGACTATGTGTTTAACAACTGTAATTGTATGGTTAATATTCTTTACTATACTCAGTTCCTGGATGACATTTTCATCATGTTTAGAGGCAACTCGGATTCTGCAACTAAATTGATGGAATATTTGAATTCTACAACAAGTTTTCTTAAATTTACATATAATTTTCAGGAAACCTGTATAGATTACCTGGATGTACACTGGTCCAAGGACAAGGAAGAAACAGTACTTTTCAAAAATACATCGTAAGGACACATATTGTAATGCATTTTTGCATTTTTCCAACTCCCACCCTAACCCACAAAAAAGATCCATTGTTAAAGGTCAAATGATCAGAGCTGCTAGAATGGTATTGAGGGAACCTAACTTTCTTGATGAATGCAATTTATTAATTAGTATGTTCCAACAAAGAGGGTATCCCCTGTCTTTAATAGAGTCAGTTTCCGATGAAGTGTATAAGAAAAGGACTAGTGGCCTTTTAAAACCAATCCTAGGGGACGAAGGAACGTTGGATACATTAGACCTTAGTCCCTTAAATTTGGATTCTAATAGCGATAACTTAAGTAGTGATCAGATTACCAAGTTTAACAAAGAGGAGAATTTTGAATATAGTTTCATGACAACAAGAATTATTTTTAGGAAAGACAATAACCTAAAAAATATATTGGAATCCCAAAATCATAAGAACATACATAGACTGATAGGTATGACTAATTGTGGTTGTTGTAATATGTGTAAATATATTAACACAGGTTACACATTTAACATTAATGGTAGAAAATTTTACATGAAACACAGCCTAAATTGTTATTCAAGAATGGTGATTTATGTTGCCCTATGTTCCCTTTGTAAAGCATTCTATATAGGGAAAACTGAGCGAAGGCTCAGAGATCGAATATACGAACATACTTATGCCATGAATACTAACAAAAGTGATAATGCTCTCGCTAGACACCAGTTAATGTATCCAGGCCAAATTTTACTTTTAAAGCTATTGACCAAATTCAGCATAATATTCACGGTGGACCCTTTACCTTGTTAATTGAGAAGTGCGAACTATCATGGCATATAAGATCTAATGCCTTTTAAGAACCAGGGTTAAATGACCATTGCAACATTATATGTCTTTTAAAATTAAGGAGTTTAAAAAGATAGTGTATAATATTTGAGTTATGCCTTCATCACCCACTGTTTATAGCTGTGGAATGTATTATATATACTTTTCCAGTTAGTGTCAGGAAATTTGTTATAATAATGAACATAGAAATATGGTTTACATTATTATTTTATTATTTTTTCATATATATATATTTTTTACTTGTTATATATGTACAAGTAGGTGCCTTAGTGATGTTTTTAAAAGTAATATAAAGGTTTTTTATATGACACATTAAGAATGTTGTTACAGCTTTTCAGAACTTCTGACATCCTTACATGAAAGTTTCTGATTAGTTAAAAATTGATCACATGATGGTCCCGCTTGTTATTTAAATGGTCTTGTGAATGTAATGTGAAATCTGAAGAAGTTGCCTTAATCAAAGCGACGAAAAGCGCTTTATTAAATCTGTTTTATTCGTTTACTCGTTTCTTTTCTGTGTTGGATTGGTGTGCCGGAAGACCTTTGTTGTTTTTATACTATTACTTAGTTATTACATGTGTCAAGGAGCTTAAAGGGCTGAAGCTATCCAGAGGTACTTCTAAGGGCAATGACATCAGCAAGACTGCTAAAATAGGGCACTGGGCAGTGTTGTGGGTGGGAAAGTCCTCCAAATACTTTGTCTTACAAACATACACACTTGCAAACTCTTGTACACACACTTATACACACACTTGCTAGAACTGAGAATAGAACCCCTGCCTATCTAGTTATTTGTATGATACTGTTGCATAGTTATTAGAAGTGCCACAAAGCTTATATGGCTGAAAGCTATCCAAAGATACTGCTGAGGGTAATGACATCAGCAGGACTGCTAAAATAGGCCACTGGGAAGTGATGTGGGTGGGAATGACCTGAAGCTGTTTCACCTACAAAGAAACACACGCACACACACACACACACACACACACACACACACACACACACACACACACACACACACACACACACACACACACACACACACACACACATTTTCCAGGACTGGGATTAGAACCTCTACCTATCTAGTCATTTGTACTATAGTGTTACTCAGTATCGCATGTGCTACAGAGCTTATAGGGCTGACAGATGTCCAAAGGTACTTCTAAGGTGAATGACATAAGCAGGACTGCTAAAGTAGGGCACTGGGAAGTGTTGTGGGTGAGGAAGTGTTTAAAATACTTCATCTTACAAACATACATACTTACAAACATGCACGCATTTGCCAGAACTGGGAATACAACCCCTGCCTATCAAGTTATTTGCACTATAGTGTTATGCAGTTATTGCATATGCTACATAACTTACAGGGCTAAAAGGTGTCCAAAGGTACTTCTAAGGTGAATGACATCAGCAGCACTGCTAAAGTAGGGCACTGGGAAATGTTGTGGTTGGGAAAGTCCTGAAAATACTTCATTCTACAAATATACACACTTACAAACTCTTATACACACACTTATACACACACAGACACATTTGTCAGAACTGAGAATAGAACCCCTGCATATTTAGTTATTTGTAGTATAATGTTACATAGTTACTGCAGACGCCACACTGCTTATCGGGCTGGGGTTGTGCAAAGGTACTTCTAAGGGGAATGACATCAGCAGGACTGTTAAAGTAGGGCACTGGGGAATGTACTGGGTGGGAATGGCTTAAAACTGTTTCACCTGCAAACAAACACACACTTACATTTTCAAGGACTGAGATCAGAACTCCTACCTATCTAGTTGTTTTTACTATAGTGTTACGCAGTTATTGCACGTGTTACAGAACTTATAGAGTGACAGGTGTCTGATGGTACTTCTAAGGTGAATGACATCAGCAGACCTTGTGAAGTAGGGCAATGGGAGGTGTACTGAGTGGGAACGGCCTCTTAATACTTAAACCTACAGACACACACACACACACAGAACCACACACACACACACACACACACACACACACACACACACACACACACACACACACACACACACACACACACACACACACACACACACACACACACACACACACTCACACACAGGCAGGTGATGTGATATTATAACCCCCACCTCAGTACTGTTACGCAATGGAGCTCACCTTCATGCTGGCACTTGCGACTGGTACAACCAATATGCCACTGTCAACAGCAGGACATCACTCTATGCCATTCAAGGTATCCCTGTGTATGAATCACTCTCTGTGTGTCCCTCTGTGTGCCTCTCTCTCTCTATCACTGTCTGTCTCTCTCTTCCCCATGTCTATGTGTGTGTATATGCTTGACATATTATGTGTTGCCCATATATATGTCTGTGTATCACATGCAGCATATGCAGATATATCACATATGTGCCACCTACAGATAGCTGAGAGTAATACTGTCTGATGGGTTTGTGTAGGCACAGTTAAGGTGTACATAGCTGTATGCAAAAACTTATGCACAATACAGTTTTATAGCCTAATGTGGGTTCTGCCATGGCCTGTGGTTCTCTAAGTGTAGGAGCATGCCCAGTATGACCTTCTATAGTGAGAGTGGGACTCCATTCCAGAGATAGGTGTACTCCGATCCAGGTTTTGTGTGCTACAGTCATACCTCTCAAAAGTAAACAGGAATGTGCTAGAGGTACAGGGATTGTTTTAGCAGACATTTTCTGACATATCTGAAGTCTGACACTGGAATGTATTGTGTCATTACCTAGTGACAGACATCCTCAGATCATCACAGTGCCTTACCAGAGGAATACAAGATGTATGATGCACAGACCAACATTATGAGCCGAACTATAGACATTCTTGCCCCAAAAGGCCAATTGAGATGTATAGCTACAGCTGGTTGACTGATGAAGCTGTGTTAACACTCCAACAACTTGGTGATATACTGGCTGGGGATCTCCTGCTTGTGTGGTATTCTTCTTACCTGAAAAGTCATATCCTGGTGTGGCGCATACCTCTCAACTGTACAGTTTTTGGCAGATTGTCCAGGTGTTTTTCTAAAAGTTTCGTCCAGTCTACATAAACTTGTGTTTTTGTGGCAAGTTAGTTGCATAGAATTGAAGACTGACATTACAAAATAATGAAAAACATTAGTGTTTCAGACTTCATAACCATCAGAGAAGTCCTGCTAATGCAAAACCTGTTATTTTACCAACTTTTTCAGTATGTAAGGGCAATAGTTATGACACATGCCTATCACTGGGCCTTTGTCCCACTTTTATTTATGACCTTGTCCAGATGTCTTGCTGTCGGAGGTTGAGAGGTATGGGTGTGGGTACAGAGTGCATTCTACTGTGCAGAAATGTCCATTATAGGTGTAGTATATTCCACATAGCACTCTGACTTCCAGGTATGTTAGAGGCAGAACAGTACAGAGTAATGTGGTGAAACACTGACAGGTAGTTGTGTATAGGTTGATTGGTATCTGTCACACCAACAAGCCATACTGATATCACAGCCCAGGTTGATGCTGTGCCTATGGGTTGATCGAGTGGGTCTTGACTTCCAGATGTGCAACAGTCTCATCAAGGCAGGGTCTGGATTCCTTTGTATGCCAGACAGGGGTCATCCCAGCAGAGTCTATATGGAACAGGGTAGAGGGACAGTGCTGTTAGCCTATCTATGTAGGGTAGGTGTTTGGGGTTTGGGGTAAGGCTTTAGTGTTTGCAAGACCCTGGTGTGTGGAGTCTACATGGTCCGTGGTGTGTAGGTTTGTGGAGTTCTCATGTGATTTTTTGCCTCTGAGGTGTCCTTTGTTTGGGTTTTTGTTTTTTTTTGTGGACCTCCACTTACATGGGTGTGTGTTGTGTATTTGCAGGTTATGTTTTCTGACTCCCTACACTGCATGTCACTTATGTTACTGCACAATTTGATCTGGTGAACACATTCTCCATTTGTCTGACCAGTGGTTCCCCTTCCTCTTATGTGTGTCTCTTTGTCCTTCTGTAGTCCAGTCACAGGGTTTGGCCACAGTGCCTGCTGTTATGTATTTGTAATTCTGATGTGAGCGGAGTAAATGCCATAACATCAAGCATAAGGTTGTAGACTTCACACCTCTGAGTGTACCTATTTTGCATGTTGTCTATCATTGCACCACTACATTTGCTGATGTCCTTAGATGGTTTCTGTTGTTATATGTTATTATGAAGCTACATGTGGGCCTAGCTGTCATAGCATTACAGACTGACATCTGGACAAGGGATATATATGACAGTCAGACAAAGGCCCACACATGGGAACAGGGTGTTAATAATGTTCTGCCAAACATAGTTGGGAGACTGGTTTAATTGCTTGCTTTCTCTTATGGGTATGACATTTGCTTCTCCACTGTCTGCCATTGGTATTTTGATATGACCCTTTCTTGTTTTGCAAATAGTTGGCAGGCAAATTCAATGTTCGGACAAGCAGAACAGATATACAAAGCATACTTGTGCTCCTTCTGTGGCAACCTGTCATTCCAGGGGTATGGATGTTGGCCAGTGACATGTTGTCAGTGCTGACACAGTAAGTTGGCAGCCTTTTATAACCTGGCAGTTCTCTGACCTTCAGGTACCTGCTGCTCTACTGGGCACCACACCTCCTGACTTTTTAGTGCCAGACATTTGGACAAAGCCATAAGTAATTTGGGTACAAAGGCCTACATATAGGGACTATTGTTTACTATTGGTCTTACAAACCTAGAGTGGTGATACAATAACAGGTTTTGCATTAGCATGCATTTTCTAAAGGGTATGAAGTCTGAAACTACAATCTGTCATTATTTTTTTTATTTTAGTCTTTTGTGATTTGCCAGGAAACCACAATTTCCTGATAAAGAGACAATAAATATGATGCAGACCTCTAGACTTTCTGCAAAATGTCTGTACAGTTGAGGGGTATGCTAGGTACTGTGTAGGTTACTTTGAGCTGTGTATTTTCCATATGTCTAGCCCCCTGTTCCTGACCTGTCCAGGTTTCCTTCAGTAACAGATATTGGCATCTGGACAGTGTGTACAACTCCTACCATAGCTGTATTTGACATGCAGAATAGTTGGCACTTTTTTCTTGGCACATGGACCCGGTCAACTACAGTACTGTACCTAGACCAGTAAGACACGACAGCTAGGAGTAAGTGCAGGCCACATACTGACAGTATTGACCAGACATATACATAGCTCATTGACCCCTGCATATTGTGGACATGCAACAAGTTATCAAGTTGATTGGAACAGCCCTGGGAAGGCATGCTCTGCTGCTTATACCCTAAAAACATTACTGTTGCTGCATTTCTATGGGAACATGGGTGTGTGTGGGGGAGCACACCTGTCAGCTGTCCACATTTACACAGGCTGTGCTGATGTTCCCTTTACATTTTGGTTCCATTTAGCATAGTATAGATTGTAATGGCAGACATTTGGGTTTCAGAACTCTCACCCTTCAGAGCCTTACTGCAACTGCAAGACCTGCTGTGATATCACTGTGTAGGTCTGTATGGGCATATTTCATCATTGTCCCCATTTGTGGGCCTTTGCCAGACATTTATTTATGGTTTTCTATGGCTGACTTGTTCGGTGAGGCTGAGGGGTGAATATAGGACCCCCACATTGACAGCCATGCATGTGACCTATGACTCCCCCAGTTTGTTAGCCCCCCACATATACTACGGTGAGATTTGTCACTTATGGGAGTGCTGCATTCTCTGGGTAAGCCAGTATTGGCCAGACATTTCCTGTTGTCCCACCCAACTGTCAGTTGTCTGCTGCTATCCTGGTAGGCCACCCCATTCCCATGCATGCATGCAACAATACCATAGCTATGCTACCACAACGTATTACTCCATTAATTTATTGTTAAAAAGACTGACTTACCTTGTGCCTGCAGCAATTGTAAGGATGGTGCTTGAGGGCTGGCTCTGTCAGATGCATGCAATACACAGCCTATGTATGGTAAGATACAGGTAGTGTGATGTGTGTGGCATCCATTTTACTGTGTGTGTGAGTCAGAGAGAGGGGTCAGTCCCTGGGTCCCTACAGTATCAGTGTGTGTGCTATGCGTTGCATCTTTGCCAAGAACTGGGCATACTGGGCATGCCTCTGACTGCCTTTAGGAGCAGGCTCAGGGGGTTCCTCCTCAGAGTCCCCCTGTGCCTGTGGGGGCCTTGGCAATGGTGGTGGGCTGTGTGGGCCTTCCCTGTGATGTTCCTGCCACAGCTGTTTCCACAGGATCATACTGTGTAGCTTGACACATATTATGAACATGTGTGCACATGTGGCTGGAGAGTACTGCAGGTCTCCACCAGATATGTCAAGGCGGCAAAACCATGACTTGAGCATCCACACACATGCTCTATAATGTTCCTGATTTGTGCGTGTGCCTCATTATAACATTCTTCAGTGTGTGTGTGCATTTCTGATGGGTGTTGTCATCCACAGCCCCAATGGATAGCCAGCATCCCCCACCAGATGGCCATATGGGAGGTCCCCCCTGGCAAATGCCTGATAAAGATGTCAGCCATGTCAGATGTGGGAATCATGATACCTACCAGGGCTGCCAGCACACACATTCATGATAATGCCCTGAGTATTGCACATTACCTGGCAGTTGATGGAGTGATAGCCCTTGCGGTTGACATAGACTCTACCCTCTTCACCAGGTGGTGCCTTAATGTGAATGTGCATGCAGCCTATGGTACCCGGTACCTCTGGGTAGTCTGTTACATGGTGAAAAAGATGCATATAGCTGGTCCTCTCCTCATGGGTGCTGGGGAAATATATGTGCTCATTGACATGTGTTAGCATGGCATCCAGAAACTGGTGGAGTACACTGGATGCAGATGCCTGTGAGTCCCCCATGATGTCCCCAGTAAGTCTTTGGAAGGTACCTGTAGCTAGTATTCTTAAGGTTCCACATACTATGGTTTAAACTGGGATGGGATCCCTCTGTTGGCTCTGGGTCTGAGGTGAGGCCGGCACAGCTAGCAGAGTTGGTGAAGTAAGTCCCTGCCCACCCGGTAGCACTCTAGTATCGCCAGATCATGTATTCACTGGTAAGTTACCCTCAGTCTGAACACTCTTCTCCTCCTCCTCCTCAGTCTGGGATGGTTGTCAGAATTATCCTCCTCACTGCCCTCAGCCTCTAGCACATACTGATGTATCAAAGCAACAGCAACCCCTAACATTTTGTCAGTTAAAATTCTCCTAAGTGTGTACACCAATGGTGCAGAGTTTGTGGGAAAAAACAGACTGAAAGGTGTTTGCATAATTTATAGTGGTGTGCTGAAGATGCTGCCTGTGTGATTGTCTGACTAAGATACATTCCACCTGCTAGCTATATTATTAGTACTTGAGTGCCTTTATTCTATTTCCCAGTTTTTTTTCCTTCCCATTTCTGCCCCTTCTAAGTCCCATGGCACACAGTGCTCACCCGCTGTTCAATTGTAAACAGTTATGCTAGTTCCTGTTGTTTTTTTTTTTTTTTTTTGTACTTCCATTGTGTTTAAGCCCCGTCGTGCACCGTGCAAACCCCTGCAGTTATAGTAAACAGTTTTGAGCAGAAAAGACCCTCCCAGGGATGCGAACATGCATTTTTTGAACTAGCTCAGACACACCCCTTGCTTAGCTGTGCTTAGCTGAGCACAAATATAGGCATCAGAGCTCCAGTGTGCTTAGATCAAGCATGACACACCCCATTTTCATGTCAGCTGCTTCTCCTGCTTACCCTGCAGCATTGTAGCTCCTACACGGTTAGGTATAGGCGGACACGGTCTCCCATTTTGCTATTCAATAAATTTAGCTCATTTGCATACCTCACTGATTTAGTCCTTTGTTACACCACTACATCAGAGCCTATCTCCTTAGCTACCAGTGGTATCTGTTATTGTTTTGGTTCTGCATGCTACTCATTATAATGGCAAAATGCAGATTTCACTTAAAATTGACTTTTTACATTTTTTTCTTATATTCTGCATGATCTCATTTGTACACCATGTTTTTGGTCATTGGCATGCCTAATAGTCATAATACACACGTTACTTTGAGCTGTCATGCCCCCGTTTTGATTTTTGCAGAAATGTACACGGTTAGTAACCAAATGCATTTCTGCAATGGACACTGCTCTGACACGGATGTCTGCCTGCTTACTGAATCACTAATTCACCTCATTTGCATTTTTTTTACCAGGAAATCCATACCAGAATAGTCCTGGCTGGCTCGTGCACACCTCCAGCCTTGTTTACTGGATTGCTCAGCGGCCATATTCCATGCAGAAGCTGCTGCACTTTTCTGACATGGAGATTTTGCTTTATTGAATCTGGCCCTATATCTTTACCCAAAAAAGTGAGGGGCTCTAAAGACAAATATATTTTAAATGAACTATCTTTAGTATTGAATATACCCTTAACTTATAATGAAAACTCCCCTCTCCCATCGTTGAAGTTATACCCTTAAACGTCGCCTTTATGCTTGTTTTGATTTATCATAGTAAGTAGTGTATTTTGATCTCAGATGAACACTTTAAAATTCATGCATCTGTTATGACTAGAAGGCTAGGCCAGAGACAAGAGGATTCTGTTATTGCTCTAACTTTACATTGCATCCCATTCTAATTGATTAGTACTCAGTATTCACAAATGCAAGCATTTAATCATGTTTATTTGCCTTCCCTGAGAAGTTAACTGTCAGCGAAGAAATGTGAGCAATAATCCCAATTCTTCTGCAACAGAAAATTGTGGTATGTGTCTGTTTTTTCTCAAGGCACCAACATATCATGATACTTCTACAGAAACTACTGGCTGCTTATTAGGTAATATATTATGGATAAAGTTTTTGTGCTAGTATACTTAACTATACATGGCTATGGTACCTTCTACCTGTAGACCCTTTTTACCTAGGATTAATCAGGCAGGTCACTGCACTCTGCCTGTCTAGGGAAGCTGGCTGTTCCTGTGGTACATTTTGGATCATCCAAGTTTTCACACCTTTGCTTATTGGGGAGTCTACCTCTAAAATTTATTACCTAACTGGCTGAGTGGATCTTTAATTTTAGGTCATTTCAACTGTTCTTTAAAATGTTATGTATTTGCTTATTGTTTGCCTATTCCAAGAGTTACTACAATGTAATTAATATTGCAGGTAACTTATAGTTAATATTTTACATATGCCATTTAATCAAAGTTTATTTTATGCCTTTTGTATCTCCAAAGGTTGCTGCTGCTGTTTGGCCCAGGTCATGTCTGAAAATTGTCTTCATGCCATTTTTATGCCCTTTTGACAAGATTATTCCCACTAGGCTAGCCATCTTTTTTAGGGGAAATCCAAGGTGGTAGTCATACTGATTAGGGGACATTTGAGTAGAGCATCAGAGAATTTTCCCTACTTTTTTGATAAGCACCAGGGCATCTTTTATATCCATCTAAGTTACCTGCAACTCAGCCATATGGGTCTAAATTTATTTTATATTTATTTATGGTTTGTTGACTGTAGTGGTCTGTCCAGGCTGTACAACAGAGGCCCGGGGGAGAATAGCTCCAATTACATAATGCAGAAAAACAGATACAATAAAGAAAAAGTACAACTAATAAACAAAAGATGTTAGCAAATATAAGTACAAATGAGACATTGTAATACCCAGTGAGGTTCAAGTACATGGCAATTTGCAATCATTTACAGCTGCATGAAAAAGTTAGAGGGGAGGTATGGAATGTGCAGATGGGATAAAATATGTGTTAGCAAATATAAAAATAACAAAAAATGTAATTGTCATTGAGGTACATGTACATGGTACTCAGTAATAGTTATCATTTGCTAGAGGAGAAACATTTCATCTGAAGGATGGCTGATTCAACTGCTTATGCTGCACTGCAGTGTCACTATTGGAAACCAAATCCAAGCATCTGGTGTGGTAATAGAATCCCAAATTGTATAATCTTTCAGTACCAAATGGAAGCATGATACCTGCTGAGCTACTGGCTCTCATGAGATTGTTTACCTAGTTAACAGACTTAGAGTGACAGATGGGTAGATAGATAGATAGATAGATAAATAGATAGATAGATAGATAGATAGATAGATCGATAGATAGGTAGATAATAGCTAGATAGATAGATAAAAACATAGATAAATCAAATCAATCAAATCAGTTTATTTTACCTTACATATTTTAATGTTTATATTTTTTGCCAGTTTATGTTGCAAAGTGCTGCAGCTTAAGCACTGAAGTTGAAAATTTTCCCCTACAGCATCTAAGACATTACACAAATGTCTCCCACCTTTTGCTTTTTGAACTCAACAGTGAACAATTCAGTCACAATAGAAATGAATCAAAGGAAACATGCACTAGCTTGGGTAGCACATGTACTGGCTGCTTCTTCATTACTATGACACTTTTTTATAGTAGGGTTATTCCTAATGCTGGTGTAGATTGATTGGATGAAGCCAAATGGTCAGATTAGAAACTAAAAAATACTTCACAAACTGAATAAACATAAAAAAGCAACAGATGTAAGAACACCACAAACTCTATTTATTAAGTGCTTTTCGTCCAGCACAGTGGCTGGACTTCATCAGACAAACGAATCAACTTCATAGACACTCTTAAATGTTTCAACAATCCAATCATGTGACAATGTCTCAATTAAACCTTGTAACAATGTTCAATTAACACATCACTTCATAAAGGTTCTACCATAGTTAAAAATACAGTTAAAAGCCCTGACTAAAGAACAATATAATACATTCTCCCCCTAAATAAAAAACCTTCAGCCTTCACTGCTCAATCAACAGTAAATTTATTTATACCTGGTGTATAACCTAACCCTTAAACTCATCACTAAATTTAAGTAAATTATCTCCACATACTTTCTAATTTTAAGTATGGGAGAATAGTGCATGTTTCATTTATTCTTGGGAGCTGATTAGCATTTAATCGAAGGGTTAGTCCCACACCTAAAGCATTTATTTATTTACAATGGTTATATGCTAACCATTGTTATACTTTAACATGCTTTATATTTTTTATTTTTAACACACCAGGTATAAATAAATTTACTGTTGACTGAGCAGTGAAGGCTGAAGGTTTTTTATTTAGGGGTAGAACTTTAATCAAGTGGTGTGTTAACAGAACATTGTTAAGAGGTTTAATTGAGACATTGGTCACATGATTGGATTGTTGAAACATTAAACAGTGCCTATGAAGCTGATTCTTTTGTCTGATGAAGTCCAGCCACTGTGCTGGACGAAAAGCGCTTAATAAATAGTTTGTGGTGTTCTTACATCAGTTGCTTTTTTATGTTTATTCAAATGGTTGGATTAGTTTGGATAAATAATGGTGTTGCAAATTAAAATAGTCCTTACATGAGACTTCTGCAACAAGAAGCTTACACTTTTTTTTGAGCTGTGAATGTTTTGGAGTTTAATATTTGCAGTAATGAATGTGATTGTCTTAGATCCATAACTGTGGGAAAGTGATGGGCATCCCCTGCAAAATCTTTTAAAAGTACCTAAGAATATGCTTTTTATATTTTTGGCTACAGTTAATTTGGAATATTTTAATTACTCCTCAGCTTCTGGCTGTGGAGCCAGTTTTAAAACACATGAAACACTACTCTGAAAAGTATGAACACATTTTACTGGATTCTTTTATATACCTAAGCATCAAAACAACATCTTGGATCTTGTCTTTACTAAAATGGGGACTTCTTGCAGAATCCCTTGTGTATCTTTGTCACTTGTTAACTTTGACCATAAAGCTGTCTCCTTTGAAATAAAACCAGATCCCTTTCGCCCAAGGTATGTTTTAGAGATTTCTCTACAACAAATTACCTACTATTAAGTGATACATTGACAGGCTTCAAATCTCCATTGAACCAAGTTAAATGCACTAAATATGTGAAAATGTACATCACCACACTATAACAGCACGTAAACAGTTGTGTAGATGCTGTAGGAACAAGTGCAGGGTAAATCCCAGCAACAAGCCCACATAGTGGAACCATAATAATGATAGTATCAACAAGCTTTACAATAAAAGGAAGAGCATTTTGATCAAAATTAAGAAGTGTAATTCCCAGAATACTAGATAGAGCCACCATCACTGAAATAAACAACTAACTCAGTAACTTAATAAAACCACCAAAGCCAAGTCTGAGGCTAAAATAGCTAACCAAGCTAAAGACAATCACAAGGCGTTTTTTAGTTGCACTATGTCTGTAATCTCAAAAGTACAATGCTGCACTGCACAGAGCTGACTATGAATGATGTTACCTGCACTGAGGCTGAAGATGTAGACAACATACTGCCTTACAAATTCAGCTCTAACTTTATCGCATTCTCACCTCCAGCTGTCCCTCTAGATATACCTGAAACTGGCTCGCCTCTGACTATCACACAAGATCAAGTCTTGAAAGCACTATCAAAAACTAAAAATATTGCATCAGTGTGTCCTGACAGTATCCCTGGATGCCTCTTAAATAGCATTGAGCACAATTTAACCAACTGCACTAACAACATTGTTTAGCCTTGATCTTTACAGGTTTTGTAACAAGTGAATGGAGAACAGCTGCAGTCATTCCCCTGGGTAAGCCACAGGCACAGGCAATTGCAGACCTGTACGTCTTTCCAGCCTCATATGTAAAGCCATGGAAAGACCAATCATGGAACTAATCAGTAAAGACATAGGGACCTCCAAATACTGGACCCATCTCAGTTTGTATTCATCAAGGACAGGTCATGTTTACTCAACCTGGTGGATTTTTTTGGAAAGGTCACAAAAACAATGGACGAATGGATGAAGGTAAAATGATACACACCACATACCTCAATCTGGCCAAAGCTTTTGACACAATCCCCCACTCAGGCATAGTAAAAAAGACAAATAAACTGGAATAACCCCCTATGTCACCCAATGGATTGCCAACTGGCTCACAATATAGGACACAGGAAATCAAAATAAGGGACGTTACCTCCACAAACAGACCATTCACCACTGGAGTTCCCCAGGGTTCTGTGCTGGGACTTCTCCTGTTTGGCATCAACTTGTCTTAAGTAAAAGCTAATACCAAAGGCCTCTGTCTGACTAAGTTTGCAGATGACTGCAAGTTGGGAGTAGTCACTAAATCCCCAAATGATTTAGCCATCTCGTAGGAACATTTGTCTCAAATAAATAACTGGTGCCAAACTCATGGATATGAAACTAAATGTCAAAAAATGCATTATCATATCCTTTGGTAAGTCATCTACCCTGGGGAACTACCACATAGACAATACACCCCTAAGAGTTGACTGAGTTGTTTTTAAATTAGGAAAAAAATATAGGCAAGTGACCTAATTTTTAACCAATATATATTTGTTGTCATAACAAAAGTCCTCTATTGCACAGCTTATAAACAAAGGAATTTTGTTTAGCTCTAGGGACATCATCACCCCATTTTCTCAGTGCTCATTAGGCCTATCATTGAGTAAAATGACCCCTTTGAAATGTTTCTGTCTAGACACAAGCAACAAGTGGAATGCCCACAGATAAACTTTTCTAAAAGGATACTAGGCCTAAGCAATATATCCTATATGGACAGACTCAAAGCCCTGTTACTATAGTTAGAATCCTAGACTGCTGACAGGTAACCTATGTCTGGCATACAAGGCATCTTCTGACCCAGTACTGATGGAATTACTGCGCATCAGCACATCAAATACATCAGAAATACTTAGTCTAGTGATCTAAACCTCTTCTGCAACATCAACAGAACAGTTTGGGGGTCATGTTTATCTCACAAAGGATACTGCTGTTCTGTAATAGACTCCCCATCCATGTAAAACAAAGCTCGTGGATCTATGGATGGGAAATGAAAATTTATCCCAGAACTGCATTCTGTACTGCTATGGTGAGATAGCTCGTAAGTGCTTTTTCCTGTGCATGGGTCCCTCAAATTATCTATGGTATAATCCCAGTTATTCTCACTAGGGGTAAATTATAATTATTGACCATGGGATTGGTAAGGCTAATCTAACACCAAATGGGATAGGTTAATTCAAGCACTAAAAGAGGAATTGGCTAGGCTTAAAATGGTCCACAAGGGCAGCTATTCTAGTATTTACCTATGAAATTATGGCTACAAATGAAGCTTTTCCTGTCCATTTTTTGCCCAAACTGCTCATGCAAGTGTTTTGCTCCAAAATTCCTGAAACATTTGGGATTTTACTCCTGGACACAGTTTTGAACCTTGAAACTTAAACTAGGAGAATGTGACATAAAACTTAGAAGAGATTTTTCCCTAGTATCTCTCATTGAGT
The DNA here is from genome assembly GCF_019279795.1 of Protopterus annectens. Lineage (NCBI taxonomy): Eukaryota > Metazoa > Chordata > Ceratodontiformes > Protopteridae > Protopterus > Protopterus annectens. Next base: position 1,620,706,203 of record NC_056725.1, on the reverse strand, counting down.
TTATCTTTGTATGAAAGACTGTATTAACTAAATAAGGATTCATTCATTATTTTTTCTGATACTCACTTTATCCTATTCCAGGGTCATGGAGGAGCTGGAACCTTCCATACATAATGGGCCTAAGGTACAAAACTAATCCTCAGATACCAGACCATCTCTGCGTAAGACCTCATCTATAGCATATCTTTAAGACATGGGATGAAATTAAATCATGGGGAAAAACCCCTCTTGGACTCAAGTAGGATATGTAGACTTCACAAAGAAGGCACTCTGATGGGGAGGTGAACGACAGAATGAAACGTCACGAGGCAGCAATACTGACTGCTGCACCACTGTGCCACCAATAATAATTATGTTATTGAACCCCTATAAAAATGCCCCCTCATTTAATCCATTTACATTAAAACATGGACAAAAATACAACAACAGATGGAAACTATGAACAGGAAAAAACTTCATTGGCAACTGTATCATAACTATTAGAACCTGTTAAACACTTTTTCCTGTATTTAATTGTAAACAATAGCTACAAACATGGACTTTTTTCTTTTGATATATGCCAGAGTAAAAGGCTTCTTGGATACCATTTAAACAGGCATGTATTTGGTAGCCCTAGATACTAATCTTTATCAGTATGAAATTGATAAAGCTTTTGACAAGCTTGCAGAGTAGAATACTTATTTAGGGCAGAGCATTGTGGAATATTTAACTTATGCTGACACTTAGCCTCTGAACAGTAATGCAGGTAAAGGCACAGTTAAGACACGGGCATTCTGAAACTTAAACAATGCATTTTAAATGCTGTTTGACTCTGTACCAGTTTCAATCTGTGCCTCCAATAATGCAGAAAAATGTAAAATACTATAATTTCATAAAATGTTGCTTGATAAACAAAATAATTTGACATAAAGGTTCTACCATAGTTAAAAATACAGTTAAAAGCACTGACTAAAGAACAATATAATACATTCTCCCCCTAAATAAAAACCCTTCAGCCTTCACTGCTCAATCAACAGTAAATTTATTTATACCTGGTGTATAACCTAACCCTTAAACTCATCACTTAATTTAAGTAAATTATCTCCACATACTTTCTAATTTTAAGTATGGGAGAATAGTGCATGTTTCATTTATTCCTGGGAGCTGATTAGCATTTAATCGAAGGGTTAGTCCCACACCTAAAGCATTTATTTATTTACAATGGTTATATGCTAACCATTGTTGTACTTTAACATGCTTTATATTTTTTATTTTTAACACACCAGGTATAAATAAATTTACTGTTGACTGAGCAGTGAAGGCTGAAGGTTTTTTATTTAGGGGTAGAACTTTAATCAAGTGGTGTGTTAACAGAACATTGTTAAGAGGTTTAATTAAGACATTGGTCACATGATTGGATTGTTGAAACATTAAACAGTGCCTATGAAGCTGATTCTTTTGTCTGATGAAGTCCAGCCACTGTGCTGGACGAAAAGCGCTTAATAAATAGTTTGTGGTGTTCTTACATCAGTTGCTTTTTTATGTTTATTCAAATGGTTGGATTAGTTTGGATAAATAATGGTGTTGCAAATTAAAATAGTCCTTACATGAGACTTCTGCAACAAGAAGCTTACACTTTTCTTTGAGCTGTGAATGTTTTGGAGTTTAATATTTGCAGTAATGAATGTGATTGTCTTAGATCCATAACTGTGGGAAAGTGATGGGCATCCCCTGCAAAATCTTTTAAAAGTACCTAAGAATATGCTTTTTATATTTTTGGCTACAGTTAATTTGGAATATTTTAATTACTCCTCAGCTTCTGGCTGTGGAGCCAGTTTTAAAACACATGAAACACTACTCTGAAAAGTATGAACACATTTTTACTGGATTCTTTTATATACCTAAGCATCAAAACAACATCTTGGATCTTGTCTTTACTAAAATGGGGACTTCTTGCAGAATCCCTTGTGTATCTTTGTCACTTGTTAACTTTGACCATAAAGCTGTCTCCTTTGAAATAAAACCAGATCCCTTTCGCCCAAGGTATGTTTTAGAGATTTCTCTACAACAAATTACCTACTATTAAGTGATACATTGACGGGCTTCAAATCTCCATTGAACCAAGTTAAATGCACTAAATATGTGGAAATGTACATCACCACACTATAACAGCACGTAAACAGTCGCGTAGATGCTGTAGGAACAAGTGCAGGGTAAATCCCAGCAACAAGCCCACATAGTGGAACCATAATAATGATAGTATCAACAAGCTTTACAATAAAAGGAAGAGCATTTTGATCAAAATTAAGAAGTGTAATTCCCAGAATACTAGATAGAGCCACCATCACTGAAATAAACAACTAACTCAGTAGCTTAATAAAACCACCAAAGCCAAGTCTGAGGCTAAAATAGCTAACCAAGCTAAAGACAATCTCAAGGCGTTTTTTTAGTTGCACTATGTCTGTAATCTCAAAAGTACAATGCTGCACTGCACAGAGCTGACTATGAATGATGTTACCTGCACTGATGCTGAAGATGTAGACAACATACTGCCTTACAAATTCATCTCTAACTTTATCGCATTCTCACCTCCAGCTGTCCCTCTAGATATACCTGAAACTGGCTCGCCTCTGACTATCACACAAGATCAAGTCTTGAAAGCACTATCAAAAGCTAAAAATATTGCATCAGTGTGTCCTGACAGTGTCCCTGGATGCCTCTTAAATAGCATTGAGCACAATTTAACCAACCGCACTAACAACATTGTTTAGCCTTGATCTTTACAGGTTTTGTAACAAGTGAATGGAGAACAGCTGCAGTCATTCCCCTGGGTAAGCCACAGGCACAGGCAATCGCAGACCTGTACGTCTTTCCAGCCTCATATGTAAAGCCATGGAAAGACCAATCATGGAACTAATCAGTAAAGACATAGGGACCTCCAAATACTGGACCCATCTCAGTTTGTATTCATCAAGGACAGGTCATGTTTACTCAACCTGGTGGATTTTTTTGGAAAGGTCACAAAAACAATGGACGAATGGATGAAGGTAAAATGATACACACCACATACCTCAATCTGGCCAAAGCTTTTGACACAATCCCCCACTCAGGCATAGTAGAAAAGACAAATAAACTGGAATAACCCCCTATGTCACCCAATGGATTGCCAACTGGCTCACAATATAGGACACAGGAAATCAAAATAAGGGACGTTACCTCCACAAACAGACCATTCACCACTGGAGTTCCCCAGGGTTCTGTGCTGGGACTTCTCCTGTTTGGCATCAACTTGTCTTAAGTAAAAGCTAATACCAAAAGCCTCTGTCTGACTAAGTTTGCAGATGACTGCAAGTTGGGAATAGTCACTAAATCCCCAAATGATTTATTCATCTCGTAGGAACATTTGTCTCAAATAAATAACTGGTGCCAAACTCATGGATATGAAACTAAATGTCAAAAAATGCATTATCATATCCTTTGGTAAATCATCTACCCTGGGGAGCTACCACATAGACAATACACCCCTAAGAGTTGACTGAGTTGTTTTTAAATTAGGAAAAAAATGTAGGCAAGTGACCTAATTTTTAACCAATATATATTTGTTGTCATAACAAAAGTCCTCTATTGTACAGCTTATAAACAAAGGAATTTTGTTTAGCTCTAGGGACATCATCACCCCATTTTCTCAGTGCTCATTAGGCCTATCATTGAGTAAAATGACCCCTTTGAAATGTTTCTGTCTAGACACAAGCAACAAGTGGAATGCCCACAGATAAACTTTTCTAAAAGGATACTAGGCCTAAAAAATATATCCTATATGGACAGACTCAAAGCCCTGTTACTATAGTTAGAATCCTAGACTGCTGACAGGTAACCTATGTCTGGCATACAAGGCATCTTCTGACCCAGTACTGATGGAATTACTGCGCATCAGCACATCAAATACATCAGAAATACTTAGTCTAGTGATCTAAACCTCTTCTGCAACATCAACAGAACAGTTTGGGAGTCATGTTTATCTCACAAAGGATGCTGCTGTTCTGTAATAGACTCCCCATCCATGTAAAACAAAGCTCATGGATCTATGGATGGGAAATGAAAATTTATCCCAGAACTGCATTCTGTACTGCTAACGGGTAGAGATAGCTCGTAAGTGCTTTTTCCTGTGCATGGGTCCCTCAAATTATCTATGGTATAATCCCAGTTATTCTCACTAGGGGTAAATTATAATTATTGACCATGGGATTGGTAAGGCTAATCTAACACCAAATGGGATAGGTTAATTCAAGCACTAAAAAAGGAATTGGCTAGGCTTAAAATGGTCCACAAGGGCAGCTATTCTAGTATTTACCTATGAAATTATGGCTACAAACGAAGCTTTTCCTGTCCATTTTTGCCCAAACTGCTCATGCAAGTGTTTTGCTCCAAAATTCCTGAAACATTTGGGATTTTATTCCTGGACACAGTTTTGAACCTTGAAACTTAAACTAGGAGAATGTGACATAAAACTTAGAAGAGATTTTTCCCTAGTATCTCTCATTGAGTTTATCTTTGTATGAAAGACTGTATTAACTAAATAAGGATTCATTCATTATTTTTTCTGATACTCACTTTATCCTATTCCAGGGTCATGGAGGAGCTGGAACCTTCCATACATAATGGGCCTAAGGTACAAAACTAATCCTCAGATACCAGACCATCTCTGCATGCGACCTCATCTATAGCATATCTTTAAGACATGGGATGAAATTAAATCATGGGGAAAAACCCCTCTTGGACTCAAGTAGGATATGTAGACTTCACAAAGAAGGCACTCTGATGGGGAGGTGAACGACAGAACGAAACGTCACGAGGCAGCAATACTGACTGCTGCACCACTGTGCCACCAATAATAATTATGTTATTGAACCCCTATAAAAATGCCCCCTCATTTAATCCATTTACATTAAAACATGGACAAAAATACAACAACAGATGGAAACTATGAACAGGAAAAAAACTTCATTGGCAACTGTATCATAACTATTAGAACCTGTTAAACACTTTTTCCTGTATTTAATTGTAAACAATAGCTACAAACATGGACTTTTTTCTTTTGATATATACCAGAGTAAAAGGCTTCTTTTATACCATTTAAACAGGCATGTATTTGGTAGCCCTAGATACTAATCTTTATCAGTATGAATACTGATAAAGCTTTTGACAAGCTTGCAGAGTAGAATACTTATTTAGGGCAGAGCATTGTGGAATATTTAACTTATGCTGACACTTAGCCTCTGAACAGTAATGCAGGTAAAGGCACAGTTAAGACACGGGCATTCTGAAACTTAAACAATGCATGTTAAATACTGTTTGACTCTGTACCAGTTTCAATCTGTGCCTCCAATAATGCAGAAAAATGTAAAATACTATAATTTCATAAAATGTTGCTTGATAAACAAAAATAATTTGGCCATGAGCCAGACTACTGAAAGAGGGACATGACATTTCTGTATGCTGCCAATGGCCCAAAGCTAGCTAGTGACTGGTTATGCTGATGCAGTAGCTGAAGGTGGCTTGATCTGTGTGGCCATTGGCAAGCTCACCTAATTTGGTGCTGTTGTAATACTCCCATCTGCAGACTAAAGAGAGTGACAGTATAGACGGAAAAATTCTGGGTCTTGATCTAAATCAGTGTCCAGGTACTACACTGAAAAGTACTACACCATATACTTTATATAACTCAAGCCTTCTGGAGACCAATATCAGCAACAGATAGGGTAAACACAGAGAGATGGGTGAAGGAATTTGTCTGGTAGGATAGAAGGGCAAAGATTGCACAGAATAGGATGATGATACCAAGAGATTCCAAAGGACTCTGAGTTCCTAACATGGACCACTATGCCAAAGGTTCAACAATGATTTTTTTATACTAGATTTCAGAATAAAAGGTACATAAATGGAAAGATATGATAATTGAGAAGGACTGAAGGTTAGAAATACAGATTTAATAGAAATGATGTGGGGTTTAAAGCAAAAGAGCTTTCACACCTTGTTATTGAGAGACCTAAAACAGAAAAGGCCAAAGAACTTTCTAGTGAGACACTTTGAATCTGTTAGCCATAAATTTTACTAGTACAGGAACAAAAAGTGAGGAAAACAGGAAGTCAGTAGGTTGGTATTGTTGAGAAAGTAAGACTAAACATTGTTGAGCTGAGCTCAGGTTAAAGCAAACTATGGGGTCCTGGAAAGGAGGAGGCTGCTATATGAAGGTCTAATTAGACAGCTGAAAGAGGTCAACTGGGTTAAAGAAGAGAAAGAAAAATGGCTAACATTAGTTAAGTGGCAGGATTCAATGAGCATTTTTTTCTGTGCAGGAATAGTGCAGCAGCTCCTGCACAGAATATGGCCACCGAGTGATCCAGTAGACAAGGCTGGGGGAGTGCACAAGCCTGCCAGCACTATTCTGGCATGAACACCAGTGAATAATGCTAATTACCACATTTGCTGGTGAAAAACATGCAAATGAGGTAAATTAGTGATTCAGTAAACAAACAGGCATCCGTGCCAGAACAGTGTGAGGTGCAGAAATGTATTAGGTTACTAACCGAGTACTTTTCTGCAAAAATCAAAATGGAGGCATGACAGCTCAAAGTAAAGCATGTATTATAATCAATAGACATGCCAATGGCCAAAAATATGGCCACTGGCATGGAAAAGTGTTGCAAAAATATGAAAATCAAAGTTTATTTTTTGGGGGGCTGATTTCGGCCATTTAAGAATAACGCAGTGGCGCCCAAATGGAATTGTGCTGGAAAAAAATGTGAAAAGACAATTTTAAGTGAAATCTGCATTTTGCCATTATAGTGTATGGCATGCAGAATCAAAACAATAACACTGGTTGCTAAGGAGGAAGGCTCTGGTGTAGTGGTGTAACAAGGGACTAAGGCATTGGGGTATGCAAATGAGCAAATTTTACTGAATCACTAAATGGGAGACCATTCACTGGTTGCACCTAACTGTGTAGGAGCTATAAGGCAGTGGTTTAAGCAGGAGAAGCAGCTGACATGACAAGGGGGTGTGTCATGCTTGGTGTAAGCACATTGGAGCTTCACAGCTCCCATTTGAGATTAACTAAGCACAGCTAAGCAAGGATGTGTGCCTGAGGCTGTATTGACTTATTCCATGAAGTGAAGAGCATGTTGGCATCCAGGGGAGAGCCGTATCTGCTTCAAAGTGTTTACTTAAAGTGGTTTGCACAGCACTCACCGAGTCTAAAAAAAAAACTTGGAAATAGCAGAACTGTTTACATTTGGGTACTGGGTTTGCACGGCATGCCATTGGGCTTAAAAGGGGCAGAAATGGGAAGGGAAAAAAAAAGGGAAATAGCACAATAAAAGCAATCAAGTGCAAATAATATAGCAGGCAATTGGAATGTATCATAGCCAGCCAATCATACAGGCAGCATCTGCAGCACTACAGTATAAACTGTGCAAGCACCTTTCAGTTTGGTTTTCCCACAAACTCTGCACTATTGGTTTACACAGTCGGGGGAATTTTAACCGACAAAATGTTAGGGGCTGCCGTCACTTTGATACATCAGTATGCGCTAGAGGCTGAGGGTGGTGAGGAGGATAATGCTGGCAACTGCCCCAGACTGAGGAGGAGGAGGAGAAGAGTGTTCAGACCCAGGGTAACCTACAAGTGGCTACATGACCTGGAGATAGTAGAGCAGCACAAGGTGGACAGGGACATACCTTATCAACTCATCGAGCTGTGCCAGCCTCACCTCAGACCCTGAGACAAAAGAGGAGAACCCATCCCAGTGGATACCAAGGTATGTGTAGCCTTAAGAGTTCTAGCTATAGGTACTTTCCAAAGACCTAATGGGACATCATGGCGGTCTCACAGGCATCTGTATCCAGGGTACTCCACCAGTTCCTGGATGCCATGCTACCACATGCCGGTGAGCACATTTACTTCCCTAGCACCTATGAAGAGAAGACCAGCAATATGTGCTTCTTCCACCATGTAGCAGACTACCCAGAGGTACTGGGTGCCATAGACTGCACGCACATCCACATCAAAGCACCACAAGGTGGACAGGGTAGGTCTACTGAAACTGCAAAGGCTTTCACTCCATCAACTGCCAGGTCATGTGCAACGTCCAGAGCATTATCATAAATGTGTGTGCTGGCAGCCCTGGAAGGTATCACGACTCCCACATCTAGTATTCCTCACAGCTGTACCAGGGATTTGCCAGGGGAGCATACCATATGGCCATTTGGTGGGGGATGTTGGCTATTCACTGGAGCTGTGGATGATGACTCCCATCAGAAATGCACACACACCCACTCAAGAATGCCATAATGAGGCACACACACAAACTAGGATCATTATAGAGCATGTGTTTGGGATGCTCAAGTCATGGTTCTTCTGCCTTGACATATCTGGTTGAGCTCTGCAGTATTCTCCAGCCACATGTGCACACATGTTCATAGTATGTGCCATGATACACAATATGATCCTGCGGAAACAGCTGCAGCAGGAACAGCACAGAGAAAGGCCACACAGCCCCCCACCATTGCCACGGTTCCCACAGGCACAGAGGGACTCAGAGGAGGAACCCCCTGAGCCAGCTCCTGTAGGCAGACGGAGGCATGCCCAGTATGCCCCAGCCTTGGAAAAGATGCAAAGCAAAGCACACATACTGACACTGTAAACAGCAGAAGACTGACCCATTTCTTCGACTTGCATACACAGTAAAATGGATGCCACACACATCACATTACCTATACCTTACCATGTATAGGCAGTGTACTGCATGTATATGACATAGGCAGCCTTCAAGCACCATCCACACAACTGCCACAGGCACAAGGTAAGTCAGTCTTCCTAAGAATAAATGAATGCATTAGTATGTTCTGGTAGTATATCTGTAGTATTGCTGCATGCATGCAAGGTAATGGGGTGGCCTACTGGGATAGCAGCAGACAACTGACAGCTATGTGGGACACCAGGAAATGTTTGCCCAGTACTGGCCTCCCCACACTATGCTGTAGTGCCCAAGGTGACAAATCCCACTGCAGTATATATGGGGGGGGGGCAACTAACTGGGGGGTTATAGGTCACAGGCATGGATGTCAGTGTGGGGGTCCTATACTTATCCCTCAGCCTCACCCAGCAAATCAGCTTTAAAAGAAAATATGAATAAATGTCTGGCAAAGGTCCACAAATGGTGACAATGATGAAATACCCCCCCCCCCCCAGAATTACACAGTGATAGGACAGCAGGTCTTGCAGTTGTAGTAAGGCTCTGAAGGGTAAGAAGTCTGAAACTCAAATGTATGCCATTACAATCTGACCTGTGGTCTTTAGTGATATGCCTCTGGTCTCCAAGACAGGGCACAATACTATGCTAAATGGAACCAAAATGTAAAGCAAATATCAGCACAGACTGTGCAAATGTGTACAGTTGACAGGTGTGCCCCCCACACCCATATTCCCATAGAAATGTAGTAACATGTATGTCTGCAGGGAAAATAGCAGCAGATCACACATTACCAGGACTGTCACAATCAACACAATAACTTGATGCATGTCCACAATATGCAGGGGTCAAAGAGCTATTTATATGTCTGGTTAATACTGTCAGGAATTGGCAAGCACTTACTCCTGGCTGTTGTGTTGTAGTGGCCTAGGTACAGTGCTGTCTTTGACAGGGCCATGTTCCAAAACTGAAGTGCCAAGTATTCTGCATGTCAGCAATACCTACGGTAGGAGTTGTATACACTGTCTAGATATCAATATCTGTAAATGCAGGAAAGCTGTACAGGTCATGGATGGGGGGCACACATATGGACAGTACGCATCTTGGAGTAACCTACACAGTGCCTACCATACCTCTCAACTGTACAGACCTACTGCAGAATGTCCAGAGGTTTGCATCATAAGTGTGGTCTGTATAACATGAAATAGTGGCTGTCTGGCAATTCATTGGCAAATCACACAAGACTAAGGTCAGAAAATAATGACAGATTGTAGTATCAGACTTCATACCATTTAGAAGCATGCATGCTAATGCAAAACCTGTTATTGAATCACCTTTCTAGGTTTGTAAGGCCAATACTTAAAAATGATCCCTATATTTAGGCCTCTGTCCCCCAATCACTTATGGCTTTTGTCCAGATGTCTAGCTCTCAGAAGTTGAGAGGTATGGTGCCTAGTAGGACAGCAGGTACCTGAAGGTCAGTGCACTGCCAGTGTATAAAAGGCTGCCACCTTTCTGTGTCAGCACTGACCACATGTCACTGGCCAACAACAGCCATACCCCTGAAATGACACAGGCTGTCACAGAAGGAGCACACGTATGCCTTGTATATCTGTTCTACTTGTCCTAATATTGCATTTGCCTGCTAACTATTTGCAAAACAAGAAAGGGTCATGTCAAAGCAGAAATGGCAGACAGTGGGGAAGCAGACATCAAACCCAAAAGAGCAAACAAGTAATCACCAAACTGGTCCCCCAACTGTCTGTGTTTGGCAAAACAGTATTAACACCTTGTCCCCATGTGTGGGCCTTTGTCTGACTGTCATATTTGGGCCTGTGCAGATGTCAAGTCTGTGATGGTATGACAGCTAGGCCCACATATAACCTCATAATAACATATAGCAACACAAGCTGTCTAAGGACAACAGCAAATGAAGTGGTGCAATAATAGACAACCTGCTAAATAGTTACACTCAGAGGTGTGAAGTCCACATCCCTGTGTGCGATATAACAACATGTACCCCACCCACATCAAAATTACAAATGCATAACAGCAGCCACTGTGGCCAAAGGCTGTGACAGGACTACAGAAGGAAATAGAGACACACATAAGGGGAAGGGGAACCACTGGCCAGACAAATGGAGAATGTGCATACCAGAACAGATTATGCAGTAACATGGGTGCCATGCAGTGTAAGGAGTCAGTAAACATCACCTGAAAATACAGAACACACACCCATGTAAGTGGAGGTCCGCAACAAAACAAAACCCAAACAATGGACACCTCAGAGGCAAAATCACATGAGAACCCTACAAACTTACACACCACAGACCATGTAGATTCCACACACCAGGGTCTTGCAAACACTAAGGCCTTACCCCAAACCCCAAACACCTACCCTACAGAGATAATCTAACAGCACTGTCCCTCTACCCCATTCCATACAGACTCTTTTGAGCTGATGCCTGTCTGGCATACAAAGCAATCCAGACCCTGTCTTGATGGGACTATCGCACATTAGGAACTCAAGGCCCGCTCCATCAACCTGTAGGCACAGCATCGACCTGGGCTGGGTTATCAGTACAGCTTGTTGGTGTAACAGATATGTGTACCACACACTACCCCATCTGTGGAATACACTCCCTGTCAACAGTAAGCCAAGTGCCTCAGTACCCCTAGTGATGTGCTGTCTGTATAACTGTATGGGAAACACAAAATACAGTCCTGTGATCCCACCTGTGTCCCTGTTGGACAGGGGTTCTGTGTGCTGACATGTTGTAACATGGGCTACACTCTCATCTGCATGGGTTATAAGGGCTTCAGGGTCAGTACCCTACTAATGTCATAGCAACCTGTCAACCTATACACAACTGTCTGTCAGTGGTTCACCACATTCCTCTGTACTGCTCTGCCACTGACATATCTGGAAGTCACAGTGCTATGTGGAATATACTACACATATAATGGACATTTCTGCACAGTAGAAAGCACTGTATACCCACACCCATACCTCCCAACCTCTGATAGCAAGACATCTGGACAAGGTTATAAATAAAAGTGGGACAAAGGCACAATGATAGGCACACATTGTAAATATTGCCCTTACATACTGAGAAAGTTGGTAGGATAAGGGGTTTTAAATTAGCAGGAATTGTCTGAAGTTTATGAAGTCTGAAACACTAATGTCTATCATTATTTTGTAATGTCAGTCATCTTCAATTATATGCAACTAATTTGCCATAAAAACACAAGTTTATGTAGACTGGATGAAACTTCTAGACAAACACCTGGACATTGTGCCAAAATATGTACAGTTGAGAGGTATGGCCACACCAGAAAATGACTTTTCGGGTTAGAAGAATACCACACAAACAGGAGATCCCCAACCAGTATATCACCAAGTTGCTGGACTGTTTACACAGCTTCATGAGTCATCCGGCTGTAGCCAAACTTCTCAACTGGCCTTTTTGAGCAGAAATGTATATAGTCGGGCTCATAATATTGGTCTGTGCATCAATGTATCCCTCTGGTAAAGCACTGTGATGATCTAAGGATGTCTGTCACTAGGCAATGACATAATACATTGCAGTGTCAGACTTCAAATATGTCAGAAGATGTCTGCTAAAACAAACCCAGTACCTCTAGGAAATTCCTGTTTACTTTTGAGAGGTATGGCTGTAGCACATAAAACCCCAGACCTTAGTACACCTATCTCTGGAATGGAGTCCCACTCTCACTATAGAAAGTCACACTGGACATGCTCCTACATTTAGAGAATCACAGGCCATGTTGGAACCCACATCGGACTATATAACTGTATTGTGCATATATGTTTTTGCATACAGACAGCTATGTACACCTTATCTGTCCCTACACACACCCATTAGACAGGATTACCCTCAGCTAGCTGTAGGTGGCCCATATGCGATATATCTCCATCTGTTGTGTGTGATACACAGCCATATATATGGGCAATAGCTTACAATATGTCAAGCATGCACACACATAGATGTGGGGAAGAAAGAGTCAGACAGTGATAGAGAGAGAGACACACAGGGGGACACACACAGAGTGAGTCACACACACGGATACCCTGAATGGCATAGATTGATGTCCTGCTGCAGACAGTGGCATACCAGTTGTAACCAGTCGCACATGCCAGCATGAAGGCGAGCTCCATTGTGTAATAATGTCACATCACCTGCCTGTGTGTGTGTGTGTGTGTGTGTGTGTGTGTGTTTCTGTGGGTCTGTAGGTCTAAGTATTAGGAGGCTGTTCCCATTCATTACACTTCCCATTGCCCTACTTCACAAGATCTGCTGCTGTTATTCACATTAGAAGTACCATTGGAGACTTGTCAGCCAGGTCTATATTGAAAGCTTGAAAGACCTAGTAACTGAATATATAAACACCAAAGCATATTCCGTGAACCGCGAATATACCGAATGCCCTAAACTGCGAAATTCAAAAGCTCGAACCGTCATAGTTGTCCCACTCCACCACCCGCTACATACTACCTACCCAAACAAAGTAAATAAACACATACATATACTAACCAAAACCCTACTTCTAACCCTAAACTAAACATTACTTCTAACCCTACACTAAATCTTGCATATACCACCATTTATGCACTTACCTTAACCCGCACCCTAGCCCTAAGGTCTGTAACTATTGCACACTTACCTTAACAAGCTATACCCAAACAAAATAAAGAATCCACACACATACATTTAACAAAACCCTACATCTAACCCTACACTAAATATCACATACGTTATCATCTATGCACTTACCTTAATCCGCATTCTAACCCTAAGGTCTGTAACTATCACACACTTACCTTATGGAGCTATACCACAGAAGGGCCAACCGTGACGATTCGACGTTTCAGATTTCATGCTTCAGGATGACCAACGTTTACGCAGTTCAATGAAGACATGTTGGCGTTTATGTATTCGGGTAAGTGCTTCTTCGAGGATGTAATAGGGAACCCTGTTAGCCCTATAAGCTCTGTAGCATGTGTGCTAACTGTGTAACACTATAGTGCAAATGACTAGATAGGTTGGGGTTCTAATCTCAGTCCTGGGAAATCTAAGTGTGTGTGGGTTTGTTTGCTTGTTTGTAGGTGAAACAGTTTTGGGCCATTCCCAGACAGTACACTTCCCAGTGCCCCCACTTTAGCAGTCCTGCTGATGTTATTCCCCTTAGAAGTACATTTGTACAGCCCCAGCCCTATAAGCTCTGTTGCGTGTGCAATAACTATTTAACAGTATAGTATGAATAACTAGATAGGCAGGGCTTCTATTCCCAGGTCTAGTAAATGTGTGTGTGTAAGTGTGTATGTTTATTTTATTTGATGACATATTTTGAGGACTTTCCCACCCAGTAGACATCCCAGTGCCCTGCTTTAGCAGTCCTACTCATGTCATTCACCTTAGAAGTACCTTTCTGCAATTGTCTGCCCTGTAAGCTCTGTAGCATGTGTGATAACTGCATAACACTATAGTACAAATAACTAGATAGACAGGGGTTCTATTCTCAGGTTTGGTAAATGTGTGTGTGTGTGTGTGTATATAAGTGTATGTGCAAAAGTTTTTAAGTGTGTATGTTTGTAGGCTGAAGTAATTTGAGGATGTTCCCACCCACAACACTTCCCAGTGCCCTACTTTAGCAGTCCTGCTAATGTCATTGCCCTTAGAAGTACCATTGGACACCGCTCAGCTCTGTAAGCTCTGTGGCATGTGTAATAACTAAGTAACAGTATAGTACAGGTAACTAGATAGGCAGGGATTCTACACTCAGTTGTGCCAAATGTGTGTGTGTGTGTGTGTGTGTGTGTGGGGAAGGTATTTGTAAGTGTGTATGTTTGTAGAGTAATGTATTTTGATGCCCTTCCCACCCAGTACATTTCCCATTGCCATACTTTACAGGAGCTGTTGATGTAATCACCTTAGACATACCTTGCAACATTGTTAAATTCTATAAGCTCCAGGGCACTTGTGATAACTGTATGAAACTGCAATACACGTAACTAGATAGGTAGGGGATCTAAACCCAGGTTCTAAACCTAATACTGGCAACTGTGATACGGTGTGTGTGTGTGTGTGTGTGTGTGTGTGTGTGTGTGTGTGTGTGTGTGTGTGTGTGTGTGTGTGTGTGTGTGTGAGACTTGCATCATCCCTGTGTATGTTTGCTTGTGTGAGAATCATACCCTCTGGGGGTGTGGGTTATACCATTTTGAGGCATATACCACCCAGTACACATCCCATTGCCCTACTTTACAAGGTCTGCTGATGTTATTCACCTTAGATGTACCTGTATACACTTACCAGCCCTCTAAGCTCTGTGGCGTGTGCAATAAGTGCATGATACTATAGTGGAAATACTTAGATAGGTAGGAGTTCTAATCTCAATACCGAAAACTATAGAAGTGTGTGTAGGTTATACCATTTTAAGGCCTGTTGACCCCCTATCTATGACATTACTTTAAAAACCTTGTTAATGGCATCTGCCTCACATGCACCATGTAAGACTATACAGCCCATACCAGTTATCTGTACAGATGTACATGGGATATCCACATATTTGCAACCTATGTGTGGTCTGTGTCCCCTGACAATGAACATTCCTGTGATATCATTGCCAGATATGTCACAGTTACTGTACTGACACACATGCCAGCATTAGACATAGTACCTGACTGACACATCATGCTGATACAAAGTCTGTCACTCTATCACTTGTGCAGGTCTGTAGGAGCAGTAGATAAGACCAATTGCTGTGTCTGGTGGGTTACCCCATCATCCATGAAGGCATTCACAAGATTACCTGTTGTAAGAAGTTGTGTGTTATGTCCCAGGCATATAATCTATGTAGAGTGTGTCATGTGTACACAGCACTATAGTAAATACAAGTGGATACGTAGGGTTACTAATATGTCTATTGGCAACTGTGTATGTGCTTCTGTATGCACAGCCCCTGTGACTGCCTTTGCCCTGATCATTATTAGTAAAAAAATACGAGCACTCATAAAATCAACTAAGGCCAATTTTGAGAGAAAAATTGCCATGGATTCAAAGGACAATCATAAGGCCTTTTTCAGCTATGTTAGGAACCTGGGTTGAAACTCCCAGATATGCTCAGAATTAGTCCAAAATGATACAAAAATCACTGAACCCACAGACGTTGCCAACATACTGGCAGAAAGGTTCAGTGCAAACTTCACCCCTCTCCCCTAAAGGAGAGATAACTATCCCAGCGTGTAGCCTCCCAGACATCTCAAATGCGCAGGTGAAAGCTGCTCTCTAAAGCTAAAAACACAGCATCAATGGGACCGGATGGTGTCCCCGGCTGTGTGCTACACGAGCTAAATGAGGAATTAAACCCGCACATAAGGCAGCTGTTGAATCTCAGCCTTACCACAGGATACGTGCCCAAGGAGTGGTGTGCAACTGTGGTCCCACTGGACAAAGGGAGTGCCTCTACGAACCCTGCTAATTACCCCATAAGCTTAACAAGTCTAGTCTGCAAAGCTATGGAGAGGATCATAATGGAGCTCATAAACAAAGTTGTAGGGGACTTGCAGACATTGGTCCAGACCCAGTTTGGCTTCAAGGGCAGATCATGCCTTTTGAACTTGGTCGACTTCTTTGAAACAGTCACCAAGGCCATTGATGAGGGAAAGGCAGTCCATACAGCCTACCTTGACCTTGCAAAGGCTTTACACAATACCCCACTGGTATTGTAGAAAACCTTACCAGCTTAAATGTAAACCCATATGTCACAAGATGGGTTGCAAACTGGCTTAAGGACAGAACCCACAGGGTTAGAGTTGCTGGCGCCATGTCAGACTCCAAGCCGGTCACAAGTGGTGTCCCACAGGGCTCGGTCCTTGGCCCCCTATTGTTCGGCATCTACTTCTCAGAAGTACAGGCCAACATGGGAGGACTTTGGCTAACAAAGTTTGCAGACAACTGCAAACTGGGCGCCATAGTGGAAAGTGCATCGGACACGGATATCCTTCAGAAGGGACTCACGGAAACAGATAGCTGGTGCCAGAGCCATGGCCTGAAGTTAAACACCAAAAAATGTATAGTCATACCCTTCGGGAAAAACAAGGTAACCCCAAGCTACCATATAGGTGGCAATCCACTAAGCACAGAAGAGGTTATCAGGGACCTGGGGACCCAGGTTGACAGTGGCCTTTCTTTTGACACTCACGTTGCTAAAGTGGTTAGAAAGACCTTCTACATTGCCCACCTGATCATGAAGAGATTCACATCCAGATCTAGTGATGTCATTGTTCCTCTGTACTCTTCACTTATCAGACCAATGATCGAGTACAATGCCCCATTCGGGATGTATCTCGCCCGACATCTGCAGCAATTGGAGAGACCCCAAAAGTTTCTCACCAAAAGGATAAAGGGACTCCAAAATCTGTCATATGCTGCCAGATTGAAGAAACTCCAGCTCTATTCAGTCGCATACCGTTTGCTCAGAGGTGACATGTGCCTGACATACAAGGCCATGTCCAACCCGGAATTAATGGACATGCTCCACCTCAAAAAATCCAAATCCACCAAAACCACTAGAGCAAGCAACTTAAACCTTAGCACGGATATAAATAGGACGTGCTGGAGGGATAGATTTATCACTCAGAGACTCCCTATGCTGTGGAATAGAGCCCTGGTCCATGTGAGGCAGAGCACCTCGCTGGCTCTGTTCAAGAGAAATCTTGACCTGTGGATGGGAGATCATAGGTTTACCCCGGGAATCATCTCTGTGTCACTGCTGGACAGAGGCACAACAAACTAATGGGTACAGTATTTTTTCATATAAGGGGTGGCGTAAGCCACAAAATTCGGGCTAGGCTTATAAATGCCTTGGGGCAGATAGCCTAGTATAAACCTATGAACCTATGAACCTATGTGTGTGCATGTGATGGCTATACCATTCTGTGTGCCTCTTCCACCCTGTGAACTCCCCCATTGCAAACCTAATGTCAGCCCATACAGCTTTCATCCATGGTACAAGTGCAGTTACACAGTTTCTAACACAAAGCCACTGTGGTGCAATGATTGTATCACTGTGTATTGTACATTAATAGATGAGTAGGTCATCTACTGTAAGTGTCACCTCCATGTGCATGTGCATCTCAATGCATGTCCCCATGCAGTGTTGTGCATGTGTCTGTGTGTGTCAGATGGCTCTGACATGTAAGGGGCTCTGAGCCCACCAATGGCAATCCTAACAGCCCCTGCAATTGTTGCCCACACTGGCACACACTACAGTACCGCGGTGCTATCTGTGTTATGTATCTAGTGCTATCGTTCATAAGACTGTGCAGGTAGGAAATGTGATCAGCCCTTCATTAGCTGCCCCATGTACAGGACTATGACTCTGTGTGTACTACTAGCATGAGAGGTCAGACATGCATATGAGATAGCAGCACACATGATGGTGATTGTCAGGTTAGACTAACACAGGCTGACCTGTGTCAGGAATACATACAGCAAACCTGTCATGCACAGTACCAGGCATACCCTCATCAACTGCATGATGGTCAAATGTATATGACAGAAATGACAGGGGCAACAGGTACTGATAGCTGAATCTGTTGCAGTTAAAGTAATGGCTATGTTTGTGAGGGACCTTGTGTCAGTACTCAAGTAACCTCCTCTGTATGTGTGAGCCTGTGGTCCTACAGAACACCCAGGTGACATGTATGAATGCTAGGTGGCTGTGTCCACAATTGCCCCTCACACACTGTTGCATGTAAACACACCTGGTAAACATGTACATATACAGCTGTACCTTGGCTATGAAAGGTCACTGTGTTTCCACTCCGCCTTGCTCATTATTGCTACTGTCAGCAGGCCCACAGCTTGCAGACACACAGACACCTGGAACACAACCAGAATACAGTACATGACACTACAGTGTCAGCAGTACTAACAGCAGTAGTGCATCATGGCTAACAAGGTACATACACCTCAATGTGTACCCATAACTACTGCCAGCAGACAGCACCTTACACAGTATGACATTGCTACACTGTACTATAGTCAACCTGTGCATCAGACCCATATGAGCATGTCTGTGCATCGATGGTATGGATAACAGGGTTGTGGCACAAGTATCATCACATGCACAGGGTGTGGTGTTGGATTGCCAGAGGCCTAAGCTGGGCCATATGGCTGACATCATGTGTGTGTGTGTGTGTGTGTGTGTGTGTGTGTGTGTGTGTGTGTGTGTGTGTGTGTATGTCTAGAGGGGTGATGTTCAACTGGGCCATGCAGAGGAGCTGTGCATGTCTGGTGGTGACTGGCCTGTGATAGGGATGTGTGAGTGTTTGCACACCATTAAGCGATGTGAATGCCTGACACAGGGCTATGTTGGACAGCCGTCGACAGCACATGGCAGTATGTACGGTTCACCGTCTCCTGGCAGGGATGTGGTAACTGGTTTTGCCAGGAGTATCACCGGCACCAGCAGGCCCAAGGACAGATGCAGTACTACTCCCTGATGGTGACTGCTGTCTGCTGGATTCGCATTCCTGATATGACTGGCCAGGACAACATGCCTATGGCCTTCTCCGGTGTTGTGTGGACAATACCCTCCCTTTGGTAGTGCTGTTGGTACTGCCACTACAGGATTATGAATATGTATGGCCACTTGGGCTCACAGCTGATCATGTTGCTGACCTACGCCCACCTGGCTGATGCCCTACTCCCACCACATGCTCAAGCACAGACATTACATGGTCGAGCAGTGACAATGTATCACCCCACTGTCTAGCCATGACATCAGCAAGATGACGTATGGCATCACAAATGCTGTGGAGGTCATCATGCATGGCAGAAAGTGCTGCATTCAGGACCTTGAGCATCTGTCTGGTGTTGCAGTCAGTATGCACCTGTGCCTCCATGATGGACTGTAACATGCATCTGTTGACAGCTGCTGTGGCACTTGCAACAGGGCCTTGATGGGCAGCAGTTCTCTGTCGAGCATCCCTGTCCATTGCCTGTGTGTGACCTCGCCTGTTGTCTGTCTGTGGCTGGTGTCTGTACTCACACTCACTATACTCAACACACTAGCCTGTTCCATGCCACCACCCTTAACCTGTCCATTATCCATGGCTGCTGGGGACTGGGTATGTGTGGGTATACTGACTGTGTGTGGGGACATGGTGGGTGAAAGTGGGATACGAAAGAATGGCACAGATTCAGGCACCAACAACCCCACCTGTGTCTCACTATGACTACAATCATCCATGGGAGTCCACATCAGGTTGTGAGGGAGAGTGACACCAATTCCTGTGCTCACCTGTGAGGGGAAGACAACATATGTGAATTAATACCCTGCAGTATTATGTTTGCTGATACACACACACACACACACACACACACACACACACACACACACACACACACACACACACACACACACACACACACACACCCCTGATACAGTCTGGCACACCTGTGACACCTATGGGCCCTTTAGGGCAGACCTTACAGTAGTTCTGCCTGCCAAAATCCATCTCTTTCACTGCTACTGTAAGGCCCACATCAAAGGGTGACAAATCCTGCTGTGTGATGGGCCTAGTAGCAGGATGGTAACTGTGGCCAAGACCAAGGCTATTGGACTGAGCTATACAGTGTCACCAAGTGCATATGCATGTACTGTAAGAGCTGACTTACTGCTATATAGACCACACACAATGACAAGGTTTAATGATATGTGATGATAACTGATCAAGGGACAAGACTATAAACTATCACATTGCAGTACCTACACAGTTCAGACTCACAGGGATTCATTTCAGACAATATTGCAGTATAGTCTGCAATACATACAGGAAACATGTAAAGTACTAGGTGTATAGCCTCATAAGATGATACCGGGTTCCTATCATGTAGTCAAACTTTTACATGTTCGAACCTCATATGGTCGAGACCATAAGTTTGAATATGTAAAAGTTTGAGCATTTCAATGGAAATCTCCATAAGCAGAGGTTTCCATTTTGTTCAATGTGGTGCGATCTTGGAGTTGGTATATTTAAGTAGCGAGGGTGTGTATGGGGTGCAGCCCCCCACATGGGGGTGCAGAGGGGCTTACCCCCCTGCTTAAAACAGTTTATTTTTTCCCTTCTTTTTTTTTACGCATAGTTGAAGTTTTGTAACTTCAAACATAATGGTTTGAACATTATGTGTTGGAAGTTATAATACTTTGACTATGTGATTTAGACCCAATGATACCTTTCTATTGTCCCTGATGCCCTCATAAGCCTGGCCTAAACTTTTTCCCATGTCCCTTCCAAGCCAGCACCTGTTTCCCCTGTCCAGCTGGTACACCCACAGGATCCCAGGGGTGTCCCATCCATTTCCCATGCAGTTGTCTAGCTTCTTCTTCAACAGGGCTATACAAATACTCTGCTAGACATGGGGAGGGAGTGTATTTTACAGACAGTGTATTGTGTGGGACACTACACTATCCCAACAAGTACTATACATATCATAGACCAGATGAGGGCCTTGTGTGCATGATGCATGAGTGGGGTTTGTCTTACAGATATGCAGAAATGCCATCAATGCTGGTTTGGAAATGGCCTTGTATACCAGACACAGGTCACCTATGATCAGTCTGTATGAGACTGAGTACAGGGACAGGTCTTTCAGCCTACCTGTATTGGATAGGTGTTATAGACCATGGAGTTGCCTGGTCAGGAACCTCTGTGGTCTCTGCAACTGCTGCATTTGCTTGGCAAGGTACATACCAAAGGAGCCATTATACTTGGTAATGTGTCTGATAAGGGTGGAGTACAGGGATGTTGTGGACTCCTAGTTCCTGGATGACATACCCATATTTGTGAGGTGGACCATATAGACAGCCTTCCGTACAATGGTGCCCACATGGTGGGAAACTGTCAGGTTGCTACCATCCTTGGTGCACAAGTCATCTCACACCTGATTGCATGCTCAGTACATTATTACTGTCATACTTAGTGTGGATGACATCTGCCACAGCAAGGAGAATGATGCCTCTCCTGGCATTCAGTTTGCTGAAATGCTTCTTGCACCAGTCATTAATTGGGTGAGCGCCTGTTGGGGTATGCTCACATCAGTAGGGGAATGTAAGACAGTGTCCAGCTTGCAACTGTATACCTGGACAGCCACAGACCACTGCTTTTGTCCTGTACATCAGATATGTGTATCTCAAACAATAGAGGCACCCAGACCAATCCTTGGGGTATACCGCTTTGGAAGACTCTACTACTAGAGGTGTGTTTCACCACTTTGACCAAGTGGGTACTGTCATCGGGCCAGTTAGCTACCCATCTGGTAACATACAAGTTAATGCCTAGCTGTGTAGCTGTATGTATCCTGGCTGCCTGGGGATTATTGTGAGAGAATTGGGCTAGGTGAAGGTAGGCATTGTTCACCATCTTCCTCTCATCCTTGTGTTTGTTGACCACTTTAGAGAGGTTGACCAGGTTTAACAGGCCTGATCTCCCTTTGACAAAACCATGCCATGTGAGCTCAGGCATTTTGATGTTGCCGATGTCCCTGTTCATAATGTCCTTGATATTACCTTCCATGCCCTTGCAGAGCAGGCTAGTTAGGCTGATGTGCATATGATTGACTGGGTCGATGGATTGCTCCTCCTTTGTGTATGGGGATGACAGTGGCTGTTCTGTGTGCAGATGGGATGACACCGGTGCTAAGGCTTTAGTTGACTACAGTGTGGAATGAATCTGAAAGCCCATGCCTGTGTTCATGTAGGATGCAGCCAGGGATGGCATCAGCCCTATGGACACTTCTATGTTTTGCCTTTGAGAGGGCATTATGGACCTGCTTCCTGATGATGAGGGGAGGGAGGCAGGTGTTGTGCATGCACATGTGTACCTATAAGGGGACGGGGGGTGATGTTTACACTTCACCTGTCTGCAGCCAGTTGCCTATATCTATGCCATATGTGTATGCGGTGTTATTGACCACCACTACAGAGCAGATTTGTGTGTTGCCTCTGGGATTGCAGATGCATGTGTGAAGGCCTAGTGATTGACCATAGTGGATGTGTCCAATTTGCACTCAAAGATAACCTTAGGGTAATTCACCTGTGACCTTATTTGCTTGTGCAGACCAAGGTGACATTGCTTCCAATAAGGCACCTGTTCCTTCTTCCTACTGTCCAGCAATTATTTCCACCTATTATGGTATTTGTGTATTGCTGCTGTCCATCACAGATGTTTACCCTACCATGTGGGAGATGATATTGTCCTGTCAGGTACTGCTGAGTCCATACAGCTATCAAGGTGGCCACATAGTATTGTCATGTGGGACTGGACACTACTGCTAGTTCCAACTGATGGGACATTGGCTGTAAAGTTACTTCTACGTGCTCTGAGGATATTTATAGTCATTTGTGTAAAGTTAATTTTGTTTGACCCTGACAAGGGGGGGGGGCAGGGGAGATGGTGACCTGAACAGTGATGTGGTCAGATCTTACCAAGGAGGATGACACTGTAGGAGTGCTACAGTGGCTACTCATGCTGGTTAAGACTAGGTACAGGAAATTTCCACCTGTCCTAGGAGTGTTGGCCAGCTGATCCACTGCATTGCCATTGACAAAGCCAAAGAATCTCTGTGCATTCATGTTTAGGTGGTACAGGTCATGCCCACTATGGTTCAGTAGTTGACATCAGCCAGGAGCAGGCTAGATGACTGAATCCTGACAGATTCCAGCAAGTCCCACTAGGTGTGGTGGGTGTCCATAGTCATGGTTGAGGGCCTGTAGCTATCTATGATTTGAGTAGGTGTTTTGTCAAATGTTAACTGCACTTGGGATGTCTCCTGTGCATCATATTGCTTGGCCAGCATGAAGGAGTGTATGTGCATGATAATGTTCAATACTCCACCTCCTGTGGCTTTGCAGCCCTCCATTTGGGGTCTAAACATATGATGGGATGAGTAACCTGGCAAGGTTAGTGTGCTCTCCACAGCTACAAAGCAGGTGTCCATGACTGCACAAATGTTGGCATCCTACAGGACAAGGTATGCCTGTATTGACATGGGTTTTATGCTAAAACACCTAGCTCCTGTTAGAGCAAGACATCTGCACAAAGGCACACGTCACTGGTGGGCAAAGGCTGGAAAATAGTGTCACTTTATGAATCTAGCTGAAATACACGTAGTTGCCAGCAAAGACAGTGTCATATTCACAGGTCTACTCCACAGGATATGACATCTGACAATCAAATGTATGCTATTATGTTATGACTTCAGTCTTTAATGGGTTGCCAGTGATGTGCCAGACAATGCACAACTGTATGAGGCATTGACTACAAATATGAGGCAGACATGTGGTCAGTCTGCAAAACTCTGGACAGTTAAAAGGTATGGGCTTAGTATATACCATACAGTTCAAGATACACTTCTGCACCTGTTGTGTACTATGCACATACCCTATATAAGTCTCTTACATTTGTAGGACAAGCATATGTATCATAGTAGCATTCACAGGTGACATATGAATATTTACAACAAACCAGGTAGTTAGCCTAATAGTGTCACACTCAGTACTGACAACAGGCACTCCATTAGTCCTCATACATGAGCTGAACTTTGCTGGGGTGACTCAGGAGCCAGAGATGTGATCCATGTCAGTGCAGACAAGGCAAGCAGGAACAGCAGCATTTGAGTCCAGCAGGTCTTGTTTCAACCTAGTGTTTAACCTCCTATTTGGCATCATTGCACCCCCCCCTTCTGCATTCTATTACAAGCTTATGTGATTGACATACCTTTTATAGTGCTGAAGAATTTCCTCAGAATAATGGTAATGGTTAGGTTTATGTAGTCACAGTCTGTCTTTGTGTAGATGGGTTTTGATCTGTGTTGCATAGGCAGCAGCTTGCCTTTTTAGGTAATGCTCATGAGCAGGTGATGGCCTGTGCACCACTCAGTGTATCCCACTTGCTACTTGCATCCAGAGCAGCTGTGTTGTCTTTCCATTAGCCAATGCCATAGCAACCACAGTGCTATAATTAAGTCCTTCATGTGGGACTTGCCCCTTTTCTTTGCCTGTGTGGAGGACATTATGGAGGTGTAGGGGCTACAGCTTCACAGACAGTAGGTGGAAGTACCTCTCAGGACAAGACATGTGGAGACAGACAAACAACATGCGGGACACAGCTCCAGAACTGGGTACAGATTGTAAGTAAATATTGCTGTTATACACATAGAAGATTGCTAGATTACCATGTTTTGTCTGGACATACATTTCCTACATGACTTGACATTTGATGGTGCTATGTCTCTGACATACCTCTCAACTGTCCAGATGTCCACAAACTGCCCAGAGGTTTGCCTGTTATGTTTGGTCTGTTCCTCAGACAATATCTGTTTTTGAGAAATGGGTATGATAACATGACTATTGTAGTCAGTAAATCTTGACATCCATTAGTGTTTCAGTAATCATATCCTTCAGGGATGTTATGTTACAACAGACCCTGTAACACCAGCAGCTGCTTCAGTTTGTAACAGCATTATGTGAGATATAACCCTCTTTCTAGCCCCCTGGCCCCCAAGTATGTTATGCTTTGTCCAGATGTCTTGCAGTCAGAGGTTCAGAGGTATGGTATATCATTATTTAGTGAATGCACTCCTGATATCATCCCAGTGACTTAGCAAACTCCTGTAAGTGGTATGCAGCAGTGGCCATAAATATGATCCCACATCCTGGGCATTCTGTGAAAATCTGTACAGTTGAGAGTTATGTATGTATGGCCATTGTTAACAGACTGCCAAGATTGTGTAGCAGTGTTTTGTGTAAATGTTTGTTGAGCTGAATAGGGAGAGTAGCAGTTGTGAGTGTCATAGATCCTTTTCTATCTGACTGTGCATGCTGCTACAGTTGCTGGTGGTCTATCAGGTTTATATGTTTGTAGGGGCAAACTGAGAAATGTCCTGTAACACCTCAGGATTCCCAGTAGACTGTGAGTTGGGCCAGTATGTTAGTGTAGTGTGTGGCTGGCAATCAGAATATGTTTGTTCAAACAGCCGTTGTACTCTAAAGTTCATTTTGGGTACTGGTATGTTGCTGTGAATGTGATGCAAATGTTTATGGATGGACATTTCTGCACTAATATCTGCTTTTCCCTATAGTTCCATCCCTGTAGTGCATGATATATTTAGAGATACATGGGTAATTCACCAGAGCTGATTTGGGGTAGTGTCGTGTTTGTATTCCTGTGCTTCAGAAGTTGCTGGGTGAGATGGATAGCAGCTCTCATTGTTTTTTCTCTTCTTTTACATGACTGCAGTCATACTTCTCCATTGTTCAGATGTCTAGACACTGTCCACATGCATGGCTCATATGTTTGGCTTGTTCCCCATAATAGTTGGGGGTTTCTGACAAATGACTGGAATGATGTCAGCACTGACATCAGTGAATGATAACATTCATTTGTGTTTCACACCTGGAATCTATCAGGAATTATAAGTTAAATTAAACCATGCTACTCTAGCAGACTTCTACATGTATGACAGCCATATTTCAGAGATGTCACTATTGTTTTCCCTTTATCCCCCCCACTTTGTCAGGCTTTTTGCAGATGTCTTGCAGTAAGAGGTTGGTTATCTCTCTCTCTCTCTCGTGCTCTCTCTCTCTCTTTATATATATATATATATATATATATATATATATATATATATATATATATATACATATATATATATATATATAAAATATATTTGTATTTATTTATATATATGTATATGTATATATATATATATATATATATATATATATATATATATATATATATATATATATATATATAAATACAAATATATATATATGAGTACTGCAGATATATATTTTTCCCTTATGTTAAATGACCATAGTGCATGATATGCCTGTAAAAAAAATAAGTTCAGAGAGTGTAGAGGTATGTTTCTGTGATTGTAGTGTACAGAGTCATGGGTTCAAGACTTAGCAGTGATAACTTTTTTTCATTAATGTTAAATGACCACAATGCATGATATGTTTGTAAAAGCATTGCAAATTCCCACACCTCAGATGGCGGAGTGGTATGTTGCTGTGATTGTAGTGCCAGCGTCCTGAGTTTGCAACTTGCCAGGGCTGATTTTTTGTTGCTGGGCAGAGCAAGGGCTGATGGAGACTGAGTGATTAAGGCAATTTTACGCTGTTGTAAGTGGGTTTGCATGGCTTTGTGTAGAGCTAAGTGATGCTAACAGACATTTAAGCCCTCTTAGCTTCACCTAGTACTACTCAATCCTTACATTGCTTGCCAGTGCGCAAATTTATTTAGCTGAGCTGACTGCTGCTTAGCATTCACATTTAAGCAATGCTTACACCAACCTAGTATAGCTGAGCACTGCTAACCAGCGCTCACGTTTCATTTAAAAAAAATATCAGTCTACTGACTTAGACAGCCACGGTGGTGCAGTGGTTAGCATTGTTGCCTCATAGCTAGAGGTTCTCTGGTTCGATTCTCGGCTGGGGTGCCTTCTGTGCGGAGTCTGCATGTCCTCCCTGTGGTCATGTGGGTTTCCTCCAGTTGCTCTGGTATCATCCCACATCCCAAAGACATTCAGTAGGTGAATTGGAACTCTAAATTGGCCCTAGGTGTAAGCGTGTGCATGTGTGTGCCTTCTGTGGAAGGTTGGGTGCCAGGCTGGCAACTCGACACTGTAAAACTCCACTGCCAATTATGAGCAGACAGATGATCCACTGTGGTGACCCTAACTGGGAAAAGGCTGAAAGAAGAAGATCAGGATACTGACTTAATTAAATAATACTGACATATTAGTAAGTGTATATGATTTAAAGCTGAAAGAAGAAGATCAGGATACTGACTTAATTAAATAATACTGACATATTAGTAAGTGTATATGATTTACTTTACATGACGTCCCTCTGTGTGCTTTCATTACATTGCCATGGGGTGTGACTATACTGTATGGGACATGTGTATACATGGGTGATTTCACATGTTATATGCACTCACACTTACATTTATGACCAGCTACACTACCTTGGTTGACAAATATCAATTACTACATAATTTAAATTTAAAATAATAATTTTAACACTGCTTTCCCATGTAAAAATATAGTGCCTGCCTTTTTACTTGAACCATGAACACTTGCATGCAAAGCTGGGACTCTAACCACTACACTATCTCAGCATGAGCATTTTAGTTGTATATTTTTATTTATCTCCTATGGGATGTTTAAGCAATGCTGAGCAGAAAGCCATAATGCACACACCCACTCAACTAAGCTTAAACATACCTTGGGATGGTAAAAAAAAATAGTAAACCCACTTTATTTACATGTATGTGTACTCCTTGTCAGTCACAGTAAGGGAAATTGTAAAGAGACACACATAGGGACAGATTTTAATTATTGCTCTCACAAACATATGAAGTGTGACTGTGGTTTTCTAGGAAATCATTGGCAAATCACTTGGAGTTTAAGTCAGAACATACTGACAGTCATTTGGGTTTCAGGCTTCATACCCTTCAGAAAATCTGTGCTAATGCAAACCTTTTAGTTTATCATCTTTCCGGATTTGTAAGTGCAATATTTTAAAAGTGTCCCTATTTTTGTGCCTTTGTCCCCCCAATTATTTATACAGCTTTCTTCCTCTAGGAGATTGAAAAGTATGTGAGACAGGCATCTGGGCATTCTGCTGAAACTGTACAGTTGAGGTCTATGGCAGTACAGCACTTTTACAATCCAGTCACACACCCCCTGCATTGATTTCTTGCTGCCCTATCCATCGCAGTGCCTGCGGACACTGAAATACTCATTTTATTTGATTTTGGTGTCTGCAGACACTGAAATGCTTTTAAAAAGTGCTGTATGGCACTTACTAAGTGCAGGAGACATATTAGATGTGCACTAGTGTTCATGTGCACTAGTGTTTGTGTCCATTTAGCCTTAGCAGCAGCACACCCATGAATATGCAAGGCACACTGCTGTTAAAGCTATGGGTAAATGGACATAGTTCACTCTGTACAAGATGCTCCTGCACAGAGTTTATTGAATCCAGGTGTATATGTATCTATGTATTGACAAAATTTCAAAAGAAGTTATTGAGGAAAGGGTGGGAAGATTTTCACCAATCCTTGGGAAAACTATGATTGACATGAGCACAAACATCAATCCAAAAACGGACACAAGGAATTTCAATTCAGGTTTTGTGACCACCTATGACGGTCAATCTGGCATAGTTAGGAGAATAATGATAGAGAATGGACCAAATTCTCGAATATTTCAGATTTAAAACACACTTTTGATGATCCTTTAGTTCATATTTACCGTAAGGGTAAAACTATAAAAAATTTTTTAGAAAGTGGTTTCAACAGGTCCCATCAGGGGAAGTGTATTAAGGAAAAGAAAGGCTTATACAAGTGTGGAAGATGCAAATATTGCACCTATCTAATTATTGGGAATACATACCATGTAGAGGCCAGAAATAGGAACATTTCCTTAAACACATATGCAAATTGCAACACCAAGGGAATAGTTTATATAGCTACATGCAGGTCATGTTTGTCTTTTTATGTTGGTAAAAGTGAGAGACAACTAAAGCAAAGAATATACGAACATTTATATGAGATCAAAAACAAAAATGAGAAAAATGCACTATACAAACATAGTACAGTTTGTAAAACTAGTGGTTTTTCATTTTTTTTTTTAGAAGTTGTCCCTCCAGATCCAAGGGGTGGTATGTGGGAGACAATGGTTGAATACAGAGATTTATACTGGCAACTTACACTGGAAGCTAATAGATCACCAGGTCTCAATGATATGATCTCCCTTGCACCAGTATTGAAACTGAGATCTGCAAAGTTGTAACCAGTTATCAACCAAATAACTCTCACCAAGTCCTTCCTTATTATTCATACATTTTATACACTTTTTACATTTTATTCTGAAGTTTTTAACTATTTTAAAAATATTTATACAAAATTTATTTGATGTTGTAAATACAATTTTATATTTATAAGGTCATGGTCATAGAACTTATGTCATTACCTTCCTGTCAACAATATACTTGTTTTACTGAGATACTATTCAACTTTTTGCTACCAGTTAGAATGGAGTTCTGTACCTAGTTTATTTAGAGCTCTCACACTGGTTATTTTACTTTGATGCCACTAGATGGTGCTAGTAGCACAATATTCACCAAGGAACTTCAGTTTCATTCATACATTCAATGTTTTAGATGATTGTAAAGTTCATACAGAAGTGTTGCCTTTTATTACATTATATATTACATATTTTACTATGATTTTAATATGCCTCACAGTAGTTGGACACCAGTCACTTCATTGATTTAGAAATAACATCAATTTTCTATTTTCCACAACATTTCAGTACAAAATGAAGATAATTACGTTTTACCATTCAAGTTTCAATTAGACAATTATTCAATTGGAATGGGTGTGTATATATATATGTTGGGAGTTTCATTATGTTTGTTTGCACTTTTCTGATGAAGTTTTTGACGAAAACGTTTACTGTATCTTGTCAGCGTTAATGTGATTGTGCTGTTTGGATCGATTAAAGAGTGTTGGATCTTATTGGGGTTATCCTCGCAGGCGTGTGGTGTTTTTCATTTATTTATATATATATATATATATATATATATATATATATATATATATATATATTTATTTATATACATATATATATGCATGTATATAGGCAAAACAGAAAGGGAGCTAAAAAAGCGTATTTACGAACATTACTATAGAATTCAAAAAAAGGATTGCAAGAATGCACTATACAGACATATCAAGGAATCTGGGGAAGAACACACATTTTTATTTTTTATTATAGATGAGGAAAAGGAAATACCATATGGGGGTGACTGGAAAACTAGATTGGCCTGCAAGGAGAGTAAATGGCAGATCCTCACTGATTCTACAAGAAGTCCAGGTATCAATGATTTCATCAGCATCAAACCTTTTTTGATTCTGGATGCTTAACAATATTAGCTATGCATATATTAGCATTAGTATTTTTGTAGAATTTTTAGAATGTGAATGTTATAGCATATAATTCTTGTATATAGATATATTTTATTACTAGATATATATATACATTTTTTATTATTAGACATATTTTATTATCAGATATATTCAATTATACACACAATCACCCACAGCTGACAATTAGGTTATTTATTTAGAATTACAGTTTAATCAAGTATAAATGCACGTCATGGTAGTGACAGAATGTTTTTAATGATTGTCTCTTTAAGAGAGATTCAAATGTTGGCGCCAAAATGTGGTTAAATTAACTGGAAAAGATGAACACACTAGTTCTGAGGAAGTCTGCGATGGTGCAGATGAAAGCGCTAAACTAGTGTCCTTGCTGTTTTTATGTATGAATAAAAGAATCGTTTTTACACATTGGGAGATGTGTTGGTTTCACTATTCTGTTTAAGCGTTTGGATCTTGGCAGTTCATATTGGACTTCGCTTACTACATTTTGGTACGACTGTGCATTGGATTGTTGTGGTTATAGGAAGTTACGCTATACAACTGAGCCCACATATTTATGTTTCACATTTATTCAACTTTTTATTCGGTGAGTGAAAGCCGGGTGCTGCTGTTCAAGCTACGCTACCTTTGTTGTTTCTGCGGTTGCTGGATATCTTTCTTGGTTGTTCGATTTGATTTTATATATATATATATATATATATATATATGTGTGTGTGTGTGTGTGTGTGTGTGTGTGTGTGTGTTCTTGTTTGGGTATACAAACAATATATAATATAAGACACACACAAACATATATATATATATATATATATATATATATATATATATATATATATGTGTGTGTGTGTGTGTGTGTGTGTGTGTGTGTGTGTATATATATATATATATATATATATATATATATATATATATATATATATATATATATATTATACCATATTTCTTTGCAAATAAGACCTAATAAGAGAATAAGGTGTAGCCTGGTTTTCCAGGGTGGCCATGATATAAATGCTACCCCAAAAATAAGCCCCAGTTAAGTTTGTCAACAACACACGACAGACGTGTT